>NW_026067997.1:6588352-6593767 GCF_014885135.2 Alexandromys fortis
AGAAAGCAGCCATGTGGATGTGCAGAAGAAATGCACGTGGCTGCATTGCACTCGCAGCTTCTTAGAAGTGCCCTTGTCTGGATCCCTGCCCCAAACAGGTGCTTTAGAAATGCTTGTGATGTGACTGTTTTCAGGGTAGAATGATGTCTCATGATTTACATAAATTTTATTTCACTCTATCAAACATTGTAGAACCTTGCAGCTTTTTCCTTAGATGTTCTTTCTGAGAATTATATAATCCCTTACACACTCACACATATGTGTGTATACATATATACATACATACATGCAATATTTCCTAGAGTCATTTTTATTTTTCCATAGCCACTTGTAAAAATTATATATATGCATATATATCACAATAGCCTTTTATCATTTCTATTATAAGTGAATTTTCTAGACCTATATATAAAATATTAATGACATTTTTATTTTATTTTATAGTAAAAATGTCTGGCCCTATTGTATGCTGAAATTGCACTGAAGGAATACATAAAGGAAAGAATTGGCTTTCATATTCTAAACCCCGTTCATAAATGTGAAGTTCTTTTCTTCTTAGAAGAGATTTTATTTATTTTATTTCATGTGTGTTGTTTGGCCTTACAAGCATGCAGTGCCCATGGAGGCCAGAAGAGGGTGTTGGTTCTCCATGAAACTGGAGTTTCAGTTGGTTGTGACATACCATGTAGGTACTGGGGATCACACTTAAGTCTTCTGGAAGAGCAGACAGTACTTTTACCTTCAAGCTACTCTCCAGCTTCATAGTTATTTCCAATACCCCGGACACATGGATACAAGTGCATATGTACATGTACATAGCATTTACCATTGGTACTGGGAAAACCTTGGGTTAGGGTTTTGCCATAAGGAATTTTAGCAGGACATCAGCAGTCCGTCCATGGTGCTGATCATCCCACTTCGGTCACTTGTGTCCCCGCTTAACTTTAGACAAGTTAAATAAGCTTTCTAGGTTCTAATTTCATTTCCAGTGAAATGAGGTTGGTGATAGCATCCACTCAACATAATTAAATGTGACTGTATAAAGTTAGAACAAGGGGAAGCTGGAGCTGGCTTTTCTAGAAGGGTCATCAGTCTGCTTACACTGGGGCTAGAACGCTGGATACCAGACAGAGAGCAGACTCTGACCTGAAAGAATGGTTAAAGGTTCTTGCTTATTTTTGTTTTTGTTTTTTTAGAAACCAGCATTCACCCAAGGGAAGTTTCGGGTGCCAAATAGTGCTTGTTACCTATCTTGTCATCTCTAGCAAGACAGATGAAATGTTTCTATCCAATTATGATACGAGCCCATCCCAAGGGGTTCATTTGTTTCATGAAATTACATGGCAAACGCCTTTCCTCCACTCCTGTCTTTAAGCAGGAATTATTAAAGCAGCATTAAAACTTTGTAGCACTTATTTGAATATTTTCATTCTGTCCCCAGGAACGCTGGGCTGTCCATTGCACTGCTAGGAAACGTGCTCGTGTGGGGACTAGGGATTCATTTCCCCTCTAGCGGTGTTCTCAAATGTTTTGAGGCAATGACTGGCATGCATGGCAGATGGCAAAGAACCAAGTTAGCATGGAATGTGATAAATGGTAGAAATGATGAGCTCATTTTGAAATAGCAGTGTGTGTTTTGTACTCATTGGTCTTCCCTAAAAAGTCAAGGTCAGCTTTTAGGGACCCCCTGGGGGTTGCTGTAGTGCTAGTGGGTCTTATGTTGAGGTCAAGAGCTTTTAGATTCCAGGGATGTGCCTCACTTTTTGCTTTATTGATATTTAGTTTGTTAGTTTTTAGAGACAGGGTGTCTCTGTGTAGCTTTGGAGCCTGTCCTGGAACTCGCTTTGTAGACCAGGCTGGCCTCGAGCTCAAGAAATCTGCCTGCCTCTGCCTCCCGAGTTCTGGGATTAAAGGTGTGTGCCGCCACTGCCTGACCATGCTTTATTGACTTTTTAAAGTTTATATGTACAACATACAACTACTTTTTTTTTCTTTTTTCAAGTTCCCGATTTTGCATTTTTTTTTCTTAACTAGCTCACTGTTCACAATTCTTCTGAATATCTTTGGTGTTGCTGATGCTCTCTTTGATGCGACATGAATTATGCGGTATGTGTTTCTAAAATAATGCATACATTTTTCTCTCCAGTAGAGAAAATTGGTCCTGAATGCCCCTTCTGACAAACCAAAAAGCTTGTATAGTTCCTTCAACATCACAGTTTCGTACCCTTTGCTGTTCTTGCTTTTAACATGCAAGTCTTCAAGGCCGGCGTTGGACGCTGTTCTTCTGCTCACTACAGGGGTCCTGTCATGCTAAGGAAGTTTAAATTCCATGAAAGGATGTGAAACCTGTAAACTGATTATTAAAATCAATTGGAATTCTGCATTAGAGCAATAGAAAGTGCTACTTCTTTAAGTTTCCCTCATAACAGGTAATATTTGGCAAGCTGCTACCATAGTATCTCATGCAAAAAAAAAAAAAAACTCATCTCTGCCTCCTCCCCTTCCTTTCTCATGCTAGTGTCTGTTTTCCAAGTGTCTTCTGAGATCGCACATACGTATATGCCGTAGTTTGCATTAGTATTTCATTTCACAGTGTAGCAAATTATCATATATCTCAGGGCTTAAAATAGCAGCCACTTCTAGTCTCACGGCTTTGCCCAGCAGAAGTCTGGACAGGCTCTCTCCCAAGCTCTCCCAGTAGCTGGCAGAATTCAGTCTCTTTTGAGTGTGGAGCTTGCTTGGCCCTTGAGGCTGACAGAGCCAGGTTCCTGATGCTTCATATCGACTGGAAGGATCCACCCAAGGGAAGCTGCTTTGGGGTCGAGTGGCTGTTTACAGACTTCTTCCTGGATGCCGTAGCTTAAGTTTTTGTTTCACAGGTTCTGTCCGCAGGACTCAGGACCCACTGGCAGTCTGACCCCAGAATGCTGGGCACTAGAGGTCTTCTGAGAATTCTGCCTGCCATACCCTTGCTGTTGGTGATGTTATAAACATTTACTTTATAGATGAATAAAGGTAGGGCTGGAGAGGTAGCTCAGTGGTAAGAGCATTGGCTGCTCCTCTAGAGGCCCTGAGTTTGGTTCCCAGCCCCCACTAGGCAGTTTCCACCTGTTTCTTACTCCAGTTCCAGAGGCTCTGATGCCCTCTTCTGGCCTCTGTGGGCACTGCCAGCACATGCTGCACAGATATGTGTACAGGAAAAACACCCATGTACACACAATATAAAAATAAAGTATTTCTAAAATATAAGAAACAAATAAAGGTTAGATGTATAAAGGTTTTGTCTCAGAGGCAAAGTCTCACCAACATACAAGGCCAAGTGAAAAATAATAGGAACAAAACCCATCACTTAAGAAGGCCTCACGTTTTTTAGTTTAGGTTTGTTTGTTTTTCATGGACACTTACAGATTTCCAATGAGTATTTTTAAAGCCGTTCCCAATTCAAGTGGTTCTAGAAAAACTGTGAATTCATTTCCTCATAGAAGCTAAGTAACACAAGATAGGCAAATTCCCATGCTCTTGAACAAACCTGACTTTGGGCACTTAATCCCTATGGAAATAAAGGACACATATGGCTGTCTCCTGAAAAACAGCTCCTAGGAGGGGAAAATCGCAAGGCTTTGCTTGCCCAGGGAGTGGTGAAGGCAGATGCTTCCCACAACTTTCAGTTCCCATGCCTGCTTGAGTTTTGAAGCATTTCCACACTGAGCCTGGGAATCATCAAGTTCAGCTCATTACTTGGTAGCTGTAATACACTGAGCATATTGTTACCTGCTCGTAGAATACTTTCCAGTCATGCATGATATACCTGTGCATGGGTTATATGCTGCCCTACTGGGCTCACAGGGCTCTCTTTCAGGTCCCTTGAAATACTTCCTCCAGCATATTGCTTAGGCAGCGTGCGTCAAATCCCATCTACATTTGAGGCAGGAGAGTGTCAAGGTGGTTCACTCTGTTTTTCTCTGTTTATTGTCTTGAGTTCTATCACGTTCTTTCCATCTTTAAAATGTTCTTGGGAAAAGAGGGAGAAGCTGAATCAACTCAGAGAGAGTCCTCACCGGAAGTGTAGCTCTCAACCACAACCCATCCCATCTCCAACCAGGAAGCTATTTCAATTGATAGTTGCCAGGAAAGGGGAAATCTGTCTTTCGTTTTTATATTCATTTATGTGTTTTGTTTCTTCTTGTGTTGTTTGAGAGAGACAGAGACAGAGAGACAGAGAATGAACATAAAGTTGGGTGGGTAGGGAGGTGAGGAGATACTAGGAGGGGGGAAGTGGTCTGATCAAAATATATTGTATCAAAAAAATTAAGTAAGGATTTAAAAAGAAAGAAGGAAATGAGAGAGTCCTCCTTCTGCTTCTGCCCTGCATACAGGAGGAGCTGTGTTTGTGGAAGGGCAGGTGAAGGGCAACCATGAAGGCAGACAGCCAGAGAAGGAGGGGATGCCCACCTTCATTTACCCCTGACCTATAACCACTGCTCTGGTCTACTTCATGATTCAACTGTTAGATTTCTTTATGGATCTTATGAAGAAGCTCTTGATATTTGTTTAAATTTAGATCTTTTCTCTCTCCCTCCAATCCTAAATTTTACTCCCCCCCCCCCCATCCACTGCCTCTGGTAAAATAAATAAATAAGTCGGCTTCCCTTTTGATCTCCATTTCAGGTGATGCAAAATGTATGGTTGGCAGCCTTCAAAGGAGTAATGTAGGCGCCGGATGTTTTATTCAGCGTATCTGTGTGCTGTCCTTTTGTGTAGCTATTCAAATTGCCGTGGAAGAGCCTGGAAGGCTGTCATGGATTTTGCCAGCAGGAAATGACAAATGCTACTATATGGTGAATGCTATAGGTGTATTGGAAATTTCTGTTGCAGGCTCTATTTCATGCAAGTTTGTTTCCCATGTAAGGCTGCAAGTCCAGCCTAAATTCTTTAGTCAGAGATCCGGGTCTTACCTCACGTGTAATGTGGAAAGGGAAAATAATTTAGAATGCAATTACTAGTCGAGGATGCATTAAAAAAACAGCACACAGTAACTTTTAAAACAGATGGTTTTTAATAATTCTGTGCCTTTGGGACAAAACGACATTCTCTTTTTATGCCCGCCCCTTTGGAGGTCCACTCAGTTTTTCATTGGCTGCCGTGAAATCTTTTGGAGATCATTACCTTAGTGCCCCCTAATGAAATGTAAATAAAATGAATGATTACAGCTTGATTATGGGTCCAGTATTTATGAGGCTTCTGGTAACTCGCTGCATAAATTTAAGTGTGTGAGTAAATTCTCTTAGGGGCAGTCAATGCAGAGTGGGGTTTTTTTCTTTTCTATTTTTTATGATTCACTAATTCTTTTCACCTCTAGATGCTTTATTGTTGTTTCTGCCCCAGAAGAAGTAGGACTCTGGAAAAAGAATATAT
>NW_026067997.1:6593788-6828991 GCF_014885135.2 Alexandromys fortis
TATATATATTCTAGATGATGTTTATGGTCCCTATAGAGTTCAGATCAGACCCAGCAGAACATGGAAAGATGGGAGTCTCCCCACAAAGGAAAACATGTCTTCATCTCCCCCCTTTTCTTTCTAAGAAAGCATGTTGGATTCCGAGTCCCTGATCTTTAACAGCAATCACAATGCAATGGATTAACAGTATTTGTTGACTAGCTAGAGCTCAAGTGATTCGGTTTTGCTTTGTCGTCCACACAAGGAAAGTTAGCCTCCATCACAGTGTAACTACTATATGGCGCTCCATGGCCCCGCTGACTCTTTTAGATTCAATTAGAATTGCTATTATTCTGAACTGTCTATAGTTCAGGCTCTGATCCTTGCTCAGCCTGCAAAGCATTTCTTGTATCAAGAGGTAGAATAACCCTTTAAGTGTGATAGGCATGACAAAATCCTAGTTGGCAATGTGACAGCTGATGGTGGCTGTCAACTTAACATGGAGAAAAGGGAACCTCAAGTGAAGAATTGCCTCCATTAGATTGTCCTCTGGACATATTTTGCCAGCATTCTTTTGCTTGATATTTGGTATAGGAGGGCCCTGTCCACCATGGGCAGTACCATTCCTATGTAGGATGTAGGAATGAAGAACTCTGTAGGAGTGATAGCTGAAGGTGGGTGTCAGAGCAAACCAGTAAGCAGAATTTCTCCGTAGTTTCTGCTTCAAGTTTCTGCCCTGACTTCCTTCAGTAACAGACTGTCATTTTCAAGATGAAATAAACCATTTCCTCTCCAAATTACTTCTAGCCATGCTGTTTCTTAGAGCAAAAGAAAAAAAAAAGCAAATGAATGGTTAGGATGCCTAGACTCATTTAGATTTTTTTTTTTTAGTTCATGGATAGGTTTTAATTTAATGTTATATCTCTAGAATGTGTGTCTATAATCCCTGAACTTGACAATTTGAAACAGAAGAGTTCAATACCAGCCTCAGCTATATAGAAAATTCCAATACAGCTTAGGGATTCTTATTTAGACCTTAGACCGAATAGTGTACAAGGTGTGATGTGAGGATACAACATGTAAATTTGGTTAAAATGCATCTTCATACTCATCCAACTCTCTCGTGTAATCTAGAAACTTTCTCAGCTCTAATGTATCTCCCATCTAAAAGGCAAAGAAAATAGATCATCAAAATGACAAAGTTCTCATGCAGAGAAGGCCATTCCTCTAAGCAATAGCCAAGTGCCACAGACCCTGTTCCACCCGTACTCTTTTGGTAAAGAAGGCATTGGGTAATAAAGGAGCCTGATGGCCCATAGGATGGAATAAGCAAGCTCAGGAATGACTTCCTGAACGTCCAGAGCCTTGGGAGGGAAAAAGAGACTGTGGATGAGAACCTGCGACCTACTCTGAAGTGAATTCCCTGTTACAGGACCAAAGCCTGAGTTGTATTGGATCGTGTGAAGATACATGATCTGATTTCAAGCTTGAGGGGATCTGAGAAAGAGTAGAATTCTGTCAACACATGCAAATTCTGGGTAATGATCGTTTTGAGTAGCTTTGGCTACACAGGCATCAAATCTATGTTTAATAAGTCAGCCTCTCTGCCTTTCCTTCATGCCCACAGTGACAGCAAAGCATTCCTGCCCTTCCTAACAAAGGGCATCCTTCTTCTCCAGAGCACTTGATGAGCTGGCCTGCCATTGTTGGCACTCACAAAGGATGCCCACTGACTTTAGAATGCCGTCCATCACTAGCCTGGATGGCAAGTTGGACTTGACAAGGTAATCAAGAGTAATTTTGGCCTCTGCTTTCTGTAGTCAAAAGGAGTAACAGCGCTTTCTTAAAATAGTCTCCTAATAGAGAGCAAACCTTCCCCAAACTGACTAAACATTTTTGCAATCTTTAATAATTAGTTAACTCTTCACTTTGACAAATTAAGTTTTATCTACTCTATATGTCCTATGTTAAAACACTTACTGTAAAATAGTGACGAAGTATTCCGTCTCGCACCCCATGGGAATTTTGTCGTCCTATATTTACTACTTTAAATTGCTCCTAATTTTGATGGGTATTCTGAAGGGAGAATTGGAGGCTGCTGTGGTGAAAGAAGATGTGGGTCTCTGGCTTAGGTTAGATCAAGGAAAACATGTTTAAGCAAGTGAATATCATACTGAAGTAATATGATGAAAGAGGGCAAGGCATTCTTTTCTAAGCTAAAATTTAGGGAGTCTTTGATCACAAAGTGTTTCAAATCATGGGTATTGAACATATACATGTTATATGTGGTATTTATGGTTCTTAATGTATACCTGATCAAGCAACCACTATTAATGAATCAAATGTTTGTTTGTAGGTCATACTCCATGACAAAAGGAAGAGCATTGAGGGTTATCAGTAAGTCTGATGGTTGAATAGTTGAAGATGGAGATGCTAGCACTTGGAAACAAATGAACCCATAAAGAATGAAGGTATTTCTGAGTGAGAATAGTAACACCGGAACACGGATTCTCAGTGTTAGAGTGAGTTAGGAAAATGTGCTAGGAAGTGAGTGGGTGTGGCATCAGAGCTCCACAGGTGTGCTAAACTCTCAAAGCCACCATGGATCTGAGTGGATCTGTGCTTAATGTGTACATGACAGATGTAGGCGATGCTTTCCTGCCGCACCTTCCATGCTTGAGACGAGTCATCAGCTAGCCCTCTCCTAGACTACAGAAAGCAATTTCAATAATCTGTCCAAGGTATGCTTCTCCAGTCTGTTACTGATGGTAAAGAATATGACAAAGGCATAGATTTAAGTGGGTGAGAAGGGTAAGATCCCTGAAGTGTCATTTCCCCCAAGAATATTGGCACCCAAGCATGCTTCTAAAAGTTCTCATCTATAAACCAGTGTGGTGATACCTGGAACCTCAGCGTTTAAGAGGCAAGAAGATCAGAAGTTCAATGTCATCTTATGCAGCCTAGAAAGTCTGAGACTAGCCAGTCTGGGATCCATGAGACTGTGACTCAAAAACAACAATAGCAACCCTCTTCCTGATTGATTCACCTTAGACGCATAATCCCTAGTTTTCTATCTTTTCTTCATCTTTAAAATAGAGATAATGATGATGGGTTGGAGTTCGTGAAGCTGAGGTATAAGAGTTAAAGGGAGGACTCATTCTAGCACATTCTTAGAAATTAGAGATATTAAAATAGAATCTACAAGCCGGGCGGTGGTGGCGCACGCCTTTAATCCCAGCACTTGGGAGGCAGAGGCAGGTGGATCTCTGTGAGTTCGAGACCAGCCTGGTCTACAAGAGCTAGTTCCAGGATAGGCTCCAAAGCCACAAAGAAACCCTGTCGAGAAAAACAAACAAACAAAAAAAATAGAATCTACAAAACACAAATTTACAAGTAACATTTTCCCGAATAAATTTTGATTTAAAATATTTTAAAATGTAATTAGAAGTTAGCAGACCTCTCAAGTACTATAATACTATTTGATATTCGGAGAAATTGATAAACATGTATTTTTCAGCATCTTAATCTTCCATTCCTATGTCTGCCTCAGTGATGAGTTGATAGCTGGTGACGTCCCCTTCCTATAGGTTCAGCAAGATGTTTATTTCCCTGTTTCCTGCTGTTCCCAAGTAGGTAGTCCGCTTGCATGGGAAGTTTATCATTTTGTTTTGCTTTTCCTAGAGAAGTGGGAATTGAACAATTGTCCACTTATTAGAAAGTAATATCTGTATCTGTGTTTTCTTACCGACCTGCTTTCTTCCAGTTTGTGGTGCCAAACAGGCCCAGCTTGTCTCTATACTTGGAAGGCAGCCGTTGCAGCCTGTTTGACTTACCAGGAAGATGGAGGAGAAAAAGGCATATTCTTCTCAAAGACTTTAAAGTGTATGCAGACAACGGTGTGAAAATGGCAGATGGAGAGTCGCATGCCACTGTGTTGTGCTGCCTGGCTGTTGTCTGAATCCAGCATTGTTTTCTCTGTTGCTATCATAGTACTTAATGTCTAAGCATTAATCATTCCTGTCTTCTGATTAATCTGTCCAGCAGAACACGAAAGAAAATGACAAAAGTATCACCAAAAAAAATGTTCTTAAGGCAAAGGAGTGTAGCCCAACTTTCCCTTCGCTTTCTCCCCTTCCCCTTGCCTTTCCCCAGGAAATAGCAAATAAGACCTTTTTAAAACTAGGGGATACTAAGCTTTTTGTTTTAGTGGTTGGCATATAGTGGTACTCACAGTCTTTGTTAAAGGAATAACGGTTAGCCAGCATTCCATATATAAAAAAAAAAGTGTGTTTTTCCATTGCTTTGCTAGTCTCCATGGCACGGATGGAGTCTAGTCAGAGAAATCTGGCATTTTCATTCCCATGGCTTCAAACAAAAACACACACGGATACGTTACTTAATATAGGTTGTCAGGTCACCGTGGTGTTTACAGTTGAAAAGCTGTGGTTAATTTGGAACTGTGTAGACTATTAAGGGAGAAGAATTGGAGAAAGGTGATTTTTACAGTGCAGCTCTTCCCATGCTGTCTTCCCCAGCTTTCAAAATCCAGTGTCCCTAAAGATTACAGATGACACTTCCTCAGTAGTTTGACATTGTTGTATGGCTGTTCCTTCTCATTGCTAAATCAATTCCATGCGTGTCCCTAAGTGAAACGTTCAGAATGTGCCTTGACCTTGAAGAACAGTCATGGCACACTTGGAGGACACAGTGGTGTGGCAATGGAAGAAAGACACCCTGCCTTTGGCACTCAACCAGAGCCCAAGAGGCTGGGCAGGTTTGTAGTTACTTTGACAAATACTCACTGAGCATCAGACATAACAAATGCCCCTGTATGATTCAACTCCCAAAACATAAAATAATTGACAGATGTTATGGCGATAACTTATTCCAGGGACCCCTTTTCCAATGAAAGTTGGGTTCTTTCACAGCCACTCCGTGGTGTAAAGTGGATGGAACTGCCTATAATGAGGCAGTTGACAAGAATGGAAAGCATCCACCCACCGTAGCTCTGCTAATCTGTCAGAACAGGAGTTGGCCATCATATTATGAAGTATGGAGCAGAAGCACTTTTTATCAGGTTTGACCTCAAAGGTGGTTGGCGGTTTTTTGTTTGTTTGTTTGTTTGTTTGTTTTTAAGGCTTTTAGAAATCCCGTGTCTTTTTGCTTTTCGATATGGAGTTTCTCTGTAACTTTGGAGCCTGTCCTGGAACTTGCTCTGTAGACCAGGCTGTCCTCAAACTCACAGAGATCCGCCTGCCTCTTCCTCTCGAATGCTGGGATTAAAGGCGTGCGCCAAGTCCCATGTCTTTTGATTTCATGCAACATCTATAGTTCTTCAAAAACACTTATTTGCTTTAGGATCCTGTATCTAGTCCATACTTGACACCGTACAGTTCTAAGTGTTACTAAAAATAACTATCTTGCCTTGACTTAAATATATTGCATGTACTGTCTAGAATAATTCTCCTGGAGTCATTTTGTCAAACATGACATGTCCACACTGCAGTCTGGAAAACTGCAGCTTTTAGTAGGAAAACTGCAGCTTTCAGTGTGGGAAGATCTCATTTCTGGTTCAGGTTCATGCACTCCCTATGTGATGTTGGCAAGGATTCTTATGTTGGTCACAGACAGCTCATTCAGTGCACCACTTGGGCATCTGTGTTTTCCATATATCTGGTTTTGTGTTTTCTCCCTGGGTTGTCTTTCAGTTTTTGTCTTGTTGGTGTTAATTTACTTCCACTTCCTATGTTGCCTCTTCAGTTGATGTAACAAGTAGTTTCTTAGTAGATAGGTGCATGTTTCTACATCACACCTAGTTGTGGACAGAATAACGTTGAATATAAAAATATAAAGAGAGGAATGTAAGGGGAGCCTAGAGACTCAGAACCCTCACAAATAGATCGTTTGCTCTTAGGAGAGAAGGAGCTTGAGACTTTAGGAATCCCCAGATTCACAAGCCTGGGGGATTTCACAAATGGAGTATGCCCATGCAACCAGAACTTAGAAAGAAAACAAAGTACGATACAGTATAGATCCGTGGCTTCTGCCATTATTTCTCCCTCTCCTCCTTAACCCTCACTGTCAATCCTGACTTGCAAGTCCAAGAGAATGATAGACAGCTACACTTTCTTTTTGCCTTGGGTATTTTTTAAATTGTGGTAAAATATGTGTAGCATGAAATTTCCATTTGATCCATTAATTTCTAACTACGTAATTCTGTGTTATTTACATTCACCCTGTTGTACAACCATCAGCACTGTCCATTTCTAGACCATTCTCATGGTCTCCAGCTGTGACCCTGAACTATTAAACACTAATGTACCATCCTTACTGCTGGCCTTTAGCAGTGACCATTCATTTCCTTTTCTTTCTCTATGAATCTGATGACTCTGGACTCCTCCGATAAATGGTAGGATTCATTTCATATTGGACAGCAATACTTGGGGTCCCGTTTTCATTTCTTTGAGGTATATACCCACCCAGCAGTGGGATAGGTTGCTCATAGGCGTTTCTGTGTTTGTTTTTGAGGAATCACTTTAGCATTTTTGTAGTGGCAGTACTATTTTATTTTCCCATAGGATATCTTTCCTAATAGTTATTTTTCTTATTGACGTGATAAACTATCTAGAAGAAGTGAACTCGAGGGAGATGGATTTATTTTGGCTCAGGAATTTGAAATACAGTCTACCTTGGTGGGGAAGGCATGATGTAGCTCCTGGGGGCTTACAGCTCAATCTCAGCAGGTCATGCAACAGAGAGACAAGAGCCAGGAGCTGGGCTGGGGTATAGCTGTCAAGGTCTGCCTCCTGGCAACCCACTTCCTCCAGCTAAATCCTACCTCCTAAAGACCATCCAACCTCTCAATTCAACCCCAGCCATTGGGGTTCCTGTGAGGGACATTTCACATCCAGCAGTAATTGTGTTGACAGTGTTACGTGCCAATGTAACGCGTTCTTTTCTGTAACCATGTCCCCGTGTATTTAGCTGTTTTACTATTGATCGGCATTTATGTGAATTCTAGTTTGGGGCTTTTTCAAACAGCACTGTTATCGTAGTAAGTCTTTATCATTAAATACTATCTTTCTATAGTTTTTTTTATTTTTTTAATATCTTAAAATGAAGGAAGTTATCTGCTCGCAAAACTTTCTGATTGCTTCATTTGGTAAGCTTGGTGTGACGGGTAACAATATATCCTGCCGACATTGGCCTAAAAGAAATTATATCACAGAATCACAAAGTTTGGGTGTAAAGGCTTCAAGTAGGACTTGATTCCTAACTGATTAACACCTAACTCTGCTCTTGTCTCTGTTCATTCTGCCTAGCTGTTGTGGATACCAAATTCATAGTCAAAAAACAGACAATGGCATTTGACTTCCCATCTTGACACGTAGCTAGAAAATAATCATTTATCTTTTGTCCCTAACCTAACTTGAATCATGTACATATATCCCTGGGTGCCACTGCCTGGATGAGCCTGCAATTTGCACATAGAATGTTTACCAGAGCCAAAGCTGGTGGGATGGGGAGAGCCAGAGGATATCCCAGACTAACTTAGAATACAGTTGCCACAAGAACGAAGAGAAAGCACCACACATTGGAGTTCAAGGTGTGGGAGCGTGGCTCAGCAGGATGCGTGGCTGCTGGACTGTTAGTCTACAGCTGGCAAAAAATAAAAATAAAAGTAAAAAGCCTAGGTGTAGCTCCAGTGGACTGCTGTAGTCTTACTGCAGAATAAAAGTTAAATCACAGAGCATCCTAAAGACAGGTGGGCACTTTAGGTAACAAGCGTACTTTGCTTCCTCCAGAGAGTTATAATTTCCCACTTTGCGATATCATGTCTTAGCATGTTCCTTTTTGTTTTGAAATAGGATCCCATTGTGTAGCCGAGCTGTCCTGGAACTCGCTAAGTAGACCACGCTATCTTAGAACTCACAGAGATCTGTCTGCCTCTCCCTCCTCGGTGCTGGCACTAAAGATTATGCCACAGTGTCAGGCATCTTGGTGGTTTTATCACATGAAGAAGGGCATGGGATTTTGTTCTGTTTGGAGATATGGTGTGGCCTTGAACATGTGAGACAGGGTTCCACATCTCCATCTCTTGATATTAGAATACTGAATCTTACTCTAGTCCTTGCTTGCCTTGAATTTACAATCTTCCTGCAGCAGCCTTCCAAATGCTGGGATTCCAGGTGTGAACCGCTGTTGTCAATGCTGAGTATGGAGGGCATTAATTTCCCTTCGAGACTGAGTTCTGGTTTGCATTTTATTTGCTTGCCTTCGTTCTCCTTCTGTTTACAAAGGCTCTTATTCGCATTGATTATGAAAGAGATACTGTTGTGAGGGAGAAAAATCACTAAATCTTAGTGTTGGAAAAGGTTTGCGTTCCTCCCATTTTAAAAATACCATTGTGTCTGGCTGAATATGGTAGATAAAAAGTGTAAGGAAATTAGATGATGTTTCAATAAAAGCAAGTACAGTAGAATGCAGAGATACGGCTGGGAATCACTAGCCTCTCTGGCAGTTAATCTTTCTTTTTAACATTAATTTTATTCTTATCGAAATACAATGTATAGGGAGAATTTTAAAAATTAAATAATGGTACTAACTTTATGAAAAATAGAGTCCGTGTCTCACCCGTCCCCACCTTCCCGTCCTACCCCCTCCCAGGAGCTCTCTAATAATATTCTCCACATGTCTCAGGAATGTATTTAGGATGCTCCTGGTATCAGTTAGTTTCATTCTTTACATATTGGCGCCATTTAGGATACAGGAGAGCATTATTCTGCTCCCTCATCCCGCATTACCTTGTGTTTGGATTTGGTTTTCTCTTCTCCGGTTTCCCATCTAAAGGCAGCACTGTTAGGGTGAGGTTTTTTTTTTTTTTTTTTTTTTTTTTGTTCTTGTTAAATCAGTTTTCAGTATATTACCCCAGGTATGATCATGTTGGTTTCTGATTGCTATAGTGACTAATTACTTTAAACTTGGTCTTAAAATAGCACGAAGTTGTCATCTTACAGTTCTAGGGACCAGAACTCTGAAATGGGCCTTATTGGGTAGAGTCAAGGGCTGTCTTTCTTCCATTTAGAAGCTTCTAGAATTCCTTAGACTTGGTGGTATCATCTGAATATCTGCTTCTGCCATGTCTCCAACTCTAACACTCTCCTTTTCTGCATTGTAAGGACTCTGGGGTTTATGCTGAATGCATGTCAACAGTGCAAGATCGTCTTCTTGCCTCAGCCTGAATCTGAAGAACAAAAAGAACAAAAGATGATTTATTCACAGGTTGACATAGTAACAACATCTTCAGAGGGCCAGTATTCTGTACATAATGTGTTATGCATCACCACGCTAATCATATTTCTATTTTCCTGTATATTTTTTTAGAGGTGATCATTGGGCTGTTTTCCACTGCCTGGATTTTATTTAGCTCTCATGAATTTTTTCCATATTCTACAGCGATATGAAACCTTCCTTTGTGCTTTCTGCAGTCTGAATGGCATCAGATAAACTGTCACTGTGTCTTATATTTAAGCTGCTTTCTAAGTTCTCCGCTCTTTGGGCCAAGTCACCTCCTATGTTCTTGGGACATCAGCAACTTCCTGTGGGGATTTCCTTTTGGTGGTCATTGTCAGCATCCTGGTGATTTCTTTGCCTTTGTCTGCATACTGCCTTTTCCTTGCTCTCATGCATTTCTCCTGAATGATTTACATCATTGTTCAGAACATCCTTCGCAGCTTCTCGAGAAGAGATATGTTGATAGTTAATTCGGTACCATAGATTCCTTAATGTCCCTTTAATCAGCAGTGTAGACAGAAAGGACAAGCTTTGCCTGACTGGCAGAAAGGCCTCAAGAGCTGGATGCTCTGTCCTGAGCTGCCTGGCACAGAGCTTAGGGATGGTGTTTCTCTAATGTCTTCATACACATGAAACATTTAATCAGTGTCCTTCTCAGACGTCACACATACTCAAACTCACATTAGTTGCCCAGTGCAGCTGTAGAGAGTCCTATAAAGAATCTGTTTGAAGAGTTAACTCCAGCTATTACCCATAAGAGCTGTACCTCCTCCCCAATAAAACCTGTTTCTGACAGCCTAGTTATGGAGAGTGTCAAGCATTAAATTTCCTTCTACTTCCTCCTGCTTCTCCAACTGATAGCAACCCTCAGGACCTGCAGGTACTCACTGTTTATCTTTGCATCCCCCATGAAGTACTTGCCTGCCCCTTTTGTAGGCAGGGCTTCTTGATAATCATCAAATGAGCCAGTCTTGGTCCAGTGTCCAGAGCCCCTGCTATGGATGCTCCCACCCTGCTGTACCGTTCTTTCCCAATTTGTGAGTTGACAAGTTAACCCAGCAGTGACCTTTACACATCATTGAGTCCCTGAGCCAAGACACCATCTAGCCCTTGGCTGTCATCCGAGATGTCAGTAGCCCACAGCTATCAGAAACCATCTTGTGTATGTCCTTATCAAGCTTCCCTGATTAGTGACCCCATAGACGACCCTTTTGCTCTCATCCATTGTTGCATCTCTTGCATCTGGAGCAGACACAGTTGAATAGACGTTTATTAAATGAATGATGGTATTAGCTTTTGAGAGTTCATACCTTTCTAACCCTTACTGTACTATGTGGCTGTTAAAGGGAAAGAACCTGCTATAGTGTGCCTTCTTTGAAAGTTTTCTTCAACTGTGTTCTCCTTGGAAGAATCTACAGATAGTTGGACATTCATCAAGAGTGCTTGTCCCTTTCACTCTTGGCTTTGCATCTTGTATGTGCCTTGTAGAATCCCACAACTCAGGAGGAAAGAATAAAGAAAATTGATTTCAGAGATCTGGCTCATAAATTTCACTGGAGGAGCCAAATTACTTGGGTTGAGTGCCTCTTGTCCATGCACCTCAGGTCTGTGTATTTGGAATCACTTCGGTGAGCTTCTTAAACTTTGCCCTCTGAGCAGCTGTGGAGCCCATTTTATGTGGTATTGGGTCCTCTTGTTCAGCTGAGTTTCTTATCTGGGTTGCTGTTTGGGAATGGCATGGATTCCTTGGTAATTAGGTTTCTGTGACTCAGAAGTACTTCTGGGGCTCTGGCTATAAAAAGCCATTCCCCTTGAACAGGACAAAAGTCTCCATACATTTTGAGGTTAGTTAGGTTGCTGAGAATCTGAAATGCAAAATGAGTATGAAAAATAAGATGATCGCCCCCCACCTCCACCTGTACTGAGGGACGTTAAACTAGAATCTAAATGCTGAAAACAGGTCCTTGATGCTAAGCATCTTGGAGATGCCCCCTGTTTCTTCTTCAGAATTTCCAGAGGGTCACTGTTGTTTGGGGGATGGGTAGTTCTTTGCTGTGGGGGTGCTCTCATCTCTTTTTTTTGTAGGATGTCTCAGTACCATCCTGGCCTCTACCTACTAGATGTCAGTAGCAGCGGGTCCTCCTGCATATCCCAGAATGTCAATCTAGAATTGTCCCTAAACATTGCAAAACTTTATTTACACCTGTTATTCAGGATATCTTACAGAAAGATCCAAACATAAGCCATGGCACAGAATTCATTAAAAATGCATAATGTCAAGTGCAAGAGAAGGTCACTTGTTTGTTCCAGGCCGCCCGGCTAGCTTAGAACCAAAATAATCACACAGAAGCTGTATTAATCAAATCACTGCTTGGCCCATTAGCTCTAGATTCTTGATGGATAACTATTACATCTTAATTTAACCCATTTTTATTAATCTGTATATCACCGTGAGGTTGTGGCCTACCAGTAAAGTTTCAGCATGTCTATTTCTGGCAGCTCCATGGCATCTCTCCGACTCTGCCTTCTTCTTCTAGCATTTAGCTCCATCTTCACCTACCTAAGTGCTACCCTCTCAACAGGCCAAGGCAGTTTCTTTATTCATTAATGGTAATCACAGCATACAGAGGGAAATCCCACATCAGGCAAGGGTGTGCTGTTCCTATAACAAAAGAAGGCTCCTGTTGTGTGTCCCCAAAGTCCCTCCAAAGCAGTGTAAAACAGTATCCTTTACCTTTATCCCATGAGAATCATGTCACACTGCTCTCGGGTGAACTTCTCTAATCTATGGCTTTGCCACACAGAGAAAGCCATTCTTCCATGTTTTCTTCTTTAGCTTGTTCTGGGGAGAGCACTGGGTAGCTGTCCTTGGCACTGGAGGTATACACAGCCATAACACATATCAGTGTTGTTCTATGAGTCTCCAGTCATGCAGGTAGACAACCCAATACAGAAGAGACTAAGTGGTGACAAGTGCTAAAGAGAAAAATATGTCAGGATGAGGAGAAGGAAGCACTAGGCACGGGAGTGTTGGCGTCTCCAGGTAGTTCAGGCAGGGTATGAAGAAAGGTCAGAGTCCAGGTAGTGAAGTAGTGGATCATCATTTTTCCATGAATAAATAACCTGAAAATGAGAAAAAAAAATTGTTTTGTTCGTCATTCCAGTGATATCAATATCCAGAGCATAGTAATCTAGATCTGATGTTCTGTGAGTGTACAGAGGCTCTCATAATGGCCCAGCAAGACCTGTAATCTCATGGCAACCAGGAAGCAAAGCAGGAGAAAGAGCCCCAGGGTATTAGTGTTCTCTTCTAGATGGTGCAGCCCGTGCCATAACTCCTATCCACTAGGCTTAACCTCAAAGGTTCCACCCCACCTCAAATAGTTTCACAAGTTGGGGACTTACAGGCCACTGGGGTACCTTTAAGATCCAAATAGTAAGAGAAGAATAAGTCCAAAGGGAAGGAGGTAGATGTGAACCAGGCATCAGTGACAAATGGTGACCTGTGGGGGGGAGGAGGCAGACAGGGGGAGGAGCTGTGGGGGATGGGGAGGGAGGGACAGGGATGTGGATCTTTGGATACCAGCTCGAATTACATGAGCCCTTATATATTCAATCACCCAGGCTTAAAAAGCCTTAGTAAACCATAGGCAATTCTATATTCTCCATTGTTTTTTTTTAAATTGGAACCAAACCCTTGTGTTCGTTATTTCATCTGTGACTATTTTTATGTACATCTCAAAAAAATAAGGACTTAAAGATGATCATGAGATATGACAATGCAAGGTAATTGTCTTTCCCCAGATGTCCCCTCTGTGCGTATTTGGTTTTGTATACACACATTTACATACTCCAATGTTCACTGGCAACTTGGTAGATTCTCAAATCATGTAGGAGCTGAGCTTCTGGGCTGCATGCCAGTGGGGGATTATCTTGGTTGTGTTGTTGATTGACAGGGAGCGACCTGCCCACTGTGGGTGGCGCCGTTCCCTGGCTAGTGTAAGTAGAGAAAGGCAGCTGAGCAGCAGCATGCATTTGTAGGTCTCTTCTTTCTGATTGCTGGTGGGGTAGAACCAGCTGCTTCAGGCCCTTTCCATCTGAACTTCTCAGCCATGATGGACCTTAGCCTTGAAGTGGGCGTCCGAATAAACTCTTTCTGCTTTAAGAAGTTGCTTGTGTCAGGATGCCCTACCACAGAAACAGAAAAGCAGCTGAAATGCATCTGCACATTGACTCAAATATTCCATGTTTGTTTAATATGCATGTACAATATTTGTGTCATTGGTTAGTTTTGAAATGTCTGATTAACTGTTTATAGTCTTTGATGTCAGGACCCATAAAAGGTTCATAGATTATAGGTGGCTGCTATGTATCATAAGGATTTTTTTAGACTTATATGGTCAACTTTAAATCTGTTTTTCTATTATTAAAAATGTTACGTAAATAATTACATAAATTTGTTTCTTTTATTAAAAATAATTATATAAATAATTGCATAAAATATTTGTATAGAACAATTTTTTTATTATTTTAGGAAACCTGGCTTTGACTTTTACCTCTAGCTTTGGCTGGTCACGTCTCTGACACTATTTAACATTGTTTACTTCTTGCACAGTGATATTTTGATATAGAAGCTCGGTTTTCTCCAGGGCTCTGTGACATTTTTGGTAAGACTACATCTCATTATTGCCTCAGGAGACATATAATGTCCAGTGTAAATCTCTCCAGGGCGTCAACAGTCGTCAGTGCTCGCATCCTGGATCTACTGATTCATGAGGGCTTGGAAAACAGCATTGCTCTGGGCCTACCAGCTCTTCTTTGTCAGGTCGGAGTGCAGCATGAAAGAGTCATTTCCCTATCTAGGGGCGCAGTGCATAGGAAAAGGGAGGTGCTTGATTCGTCACCCTTTTCAAAACACCGAGGGGGTCATTCTCTGGCATCCCCACATCTTTCCCTCTTCCTCTGCCTCCTTTCTTATGCTTTCTGATCTCAGACACTTGTTATGTTGTTGTTTCTGTTGATGCTTGACTATCTCATCTGGATCCAAGTGTCTTGGTGTTTGGCTCTTAGAGAGAATGAGAGGGAAGTTATTGGAGGTTTTGCTCAGAAAGGTGACCAATTCCAGAAAGGACCACTTTGGATTTTCTGTGCTCCCTACAACAAAGAAGGTACCTAGAAAAAAACGCTGAAGAGATCAGTTGAAGAAATTAATCCAGCTAAGTAACCATGTGCCTTGGATGTGGGTGGTTTCAGAAGAATCATGAGAAGCTACACATCAGACATTGGAAGGAGGCTTCCCTGGGCGTTGGCAGTTAAGCTAGTGGCTCCAATTTTGAATATATTAAGTAAGAACTATTCAAAGGAAATGGAAGTGGGAACGGCCTGTAGCCCACTGGCATATCTAACTAAAAATCACTTGAGAAGATCTGTGTACAGAAGTTTATTGAATTAGATTAGAAAATATTTTCTAAAATGAAAATTTCCATGAAAATTAAAGAATTTCAGAACTTACCTCTTTTTGCTATAAGTAACTGATTTTTAAAAATCTTTTTAAAAACTCACAACACTGATAATTTTATTTTGTTTTCAGGATGATAACACTGATAATTTTAAATCAGCTTTTGTAAGTAAAATAGGTCTCTTGGAGGTATATAATTTTTGATTATTTCTTCGTATTTTTTTCTAAATTTATACTAAATTATAACCGCTTTATACCCCCCATTGCACCCCCTATAGAGACAATTCTGATCCAATGGGTGTACTTTCAGCTTGAATTTGATGCTTCTAAAAGATAGTTGGCTAAGTTGGTGACTAGTTAAAAATCAGCAATTTTCACAGAGAAAGTTGGCAAGTAAGGGCTTCAGTGTGGCCCTGGGACTCTCCATGAATCTCTGCTCCCCAGGTCTCAGCTCGGGAGAGCTACAGTTGCTGCAGAAAGGTAATACAAGGAGAGGTGTGAAGACTGGCGAGAAGCCAGATGGAGTCACAGGTATTGGGGAGCATCCAGCCCTTGCTTCCCTTCTTGGCCCTTTGTATGGGACACGGTCTGCACCACAGTACCGTGGCAAGAGTAAAGACACCAGCATCTGGGCTGAACGCTACCAGTGTCTGTGTGCCTTAGCTGCTGCTCCTGCATCACTAAGAAGCATGGCCGCAGTCTTGGGATGTAGCTGTGTGAACATGCCATATCACCTAGGGTGGTGTGTGTGTGCGTGTGTCTGTGTGCACGTTTGTGTGTGACCTTGCAGTACTTAGAAAAATTGATGAAAGAAAGTTACGATTTTTTTTTCTGGTGTTTCTTTTCAACCAACCAGTAGCTGCCAAACTTTAAAACATTTTAAAATGCATCAGGGGAAGTGATTCAGATGTGTTCTTCATACACGACAATGGAAGTACAGTTAGTGCCAAGTTTTGAATACTGTGAAAAAGCCCGTGTTCCTTGAATAACTACAGGACGAAACTTGCTGGCTCGTAAAATATCTGCTGTCTCTTTCCTTCCTAACTCCTATTAGATTGCTGTTGTAGTGTTCTCAAGAATCTGCTTTTTACAATTAAGAATTCTCGCTCCTGTCTCTCACGGTCCTCATTGGTACTTCCCCACCACCGCCTTGTGCCTGTTCATAGAAGTCTCTGCTGGAAAACAGAGTTCAACTTCCCCCAGATTAGCGCAGCTAGTTTATTCCTCTTTCTGGTGATTGCCATATATAGAAAAAAAGACCCAATTATTTTCACCAGGCGCCGTCCCTCATCTCCTGTGGACTATGAGTGATGCTCCTGACTCCAAAAAAGGGGTAAGCACAGCTTCCTCAGGATGGCAGATTGAGATCCTGAGTTTCACAGGGTTGCTGTGTGGGGAGGGGTAGTTTACATCTTGCTTAGATGAACGTGTGATACTGTTGTTATATAGATATATATATTTTTTCCCCCCAGTCTGCACTGGGAAAGGGACTCTTCATTTCACTGAGGTAAAAAGTGGGTCTCTGAGTGGAGCGACTTTCTTTTAAAAAAAAAAAATCAGAAACCAATTACTTGATATGCAGAGCTGCGAGCCTCGTTCCTTTAACGAAATCAGTGCAGTGCGCACCACAGTTAACCTGAGGAAAGCCGCTGACAGCTCTTGATTCCGCTGGAGGTGGAAGGACCCAAACTTACCGGATCCCCCTCCCCCCTGAGAGGTTGTTAGTCCAGTCCTTTAGAGAGGTTCCTTTTGGCTCTCTGTCATCACCGGGACGCTGGCAGAGAGTGCGTGTCATGGTTACAATAGAGCGTGGTAACATATAACAACCATGAAAGCCCAGCGGGAAAGGCTGCAGATTCCGGGGCTGACCTTGGAGTAAGTATTGTCTGTCTTTAATATTTTAATGCTTTCTGCATGGCACTCGCTTTCCCTTTCCGGGGAACCAATAGCTATTTAGCATCTGTTTGCACTGACAGCCTCAGAGCACTGCAGGGTGAGGTAGAGGAACATGTTTTAAATGCATGGCATTTGGTTCCAGCCGATGTGCAAACCCAGACCCAGCGTTTTGCATTGCAGTCGGAGGGAAGGTGCCGCTGCATATTTAAAGTTGCTGAGCCCCAGTTCTGGAAACATCTTAGCAGCTCATTGTGAAAGAATGCATCAGTAGGCCATGGTATAGCTGGCTTTTTTTCCCTCTCCTCTTACTGTTTGTTTATGCTCATGATGCCTGTCTCTGAAGAAAGGCCCCTGTCTGCATTGAATAATAGAAAACATCAGGATGGATGAGCGTGCAGGAGAAGGGTTATTTGTGACATTCATTAGATGTGATCCATGTTTCATCAGTGCAGCAGAATATTAATGAACTGAAGAACATTTAGCATCCTCTCTGCATTCTCCAACCATGGCATGCAATGTGTTTACCTAGTTGGGGTCTGTGTTTGCTTAGCTAGTGTTTTTTTTTTCTTTCTCCTTTCCTTCTTCATTGTTTTTTTTTTAACCCATTAACACATCTTATTGTCTTCTGATTTGATGCAACGACGTGAAAATGTCCACATCAAATTTGTGGCGCAGAAGTTAGACATCTGTGATGCAGGACGTGTCAGCAAATTTTTATTTTAAATCTGTTAGTCAAAGCTGCAGGCGCTGCGAGCGAGTCTGCGCTGACACACTTCAAAGAATAAACAGTAAAACAGGAATTGGGTAGGAAAATATAAATATCTCTTGTCATTTACAGCACAGATAGGGGGTTATATTTTCGTGAGATCTGTACATCCCCTATAACATCATACTGGACTAGGTCCGCCCCTTAAGTGACCATCATTCCCTTGGAGTTCTGCAGGTGCACCATGCAAGAGAGATTATCTTCCAAATTAATACATCATTGGATGTACAACATCCTAGTGAATGCTTTTTAAACCAGCCCTCCCTTTAAAAATCTGTGCTTATTTTATTCAAATGAAATACTCACTTATTAAAAAGTTGGGTTGTTCTCCCAAGCTTCTTGCCAGATGTGGCATTTTGTCATAAGGGGCACACGGATGCGATTTGCCCATTGCCATGGTCGTCTTCCCCCCCACCCCACCCCCACAGTAGTATTAAGCTATTTTTGTTGGAATGTTTTAGAGATACGTTTGCGTCCTTCTGCCTTTCTCTCCCTCCCCTGCCCACGGCTGCAGGTGTAGGACCCAGGAGTACTACCCTTCTGTGAGAATTGTACCTCTGATTTTGAGTCAGGCACCCTTACACTCTTTGGATTTCAAAAAAATGAAAAGAGATAAATCTCATTTCACATTAAACATTTTCTTGTCTTATTTTGTTTTTAAACATCTTGTCCATAATACAAGAAGACATTTAAAAATGACATTAAAAACTACAACTGATTGTTACATATGTTTCGTTTTATCCTTGAAAGGCTGAGAGGTTGTCACAGTGTTTATGAAGTTGCTCATAATGACATAGGATACAGGAGTCAGCTGAGGATGGGGTTCCCTGGGCTTTGATTGGATATCAGATGGCTCCTTTTTGATCTGGTCTCTGGGTGGCAAATGTTACTGTGCCTCTGGAATGCTGTGACCACCTGAGGACCATAGATAGCAGAATACAGGATTATGTGTACATGCCATTGATGTAGTCTCATGTCGTTTATTTTGTTTACCTTGGAATATAAGATCATAATATATGTAGCTAGCTTTACATTCATTCACGGAGAAAACTAATCTTTGAGTAAATTCAGCTTCTGAGCACTATAGAGAAATATTAGAAGAGAGCCTTCGCCCTGATACTGTTAAAAGCATACATAATGTATATAATGTAATTATTTAGAGATCACATGGCAAGGTCTCAACTCACAAACCAAATAAACCCAGCAGAGCTTTGGAATTCTATCTCCTGACACAATCGGATTTCCTTTCAGGAGAGTTTGTTCCCTAGGTACTGCAGCTCTGGAATAGTACATGAACATCCTCTTTGCCCTGTAGATACAGTCCAGAATCTTCCAATAACACAGGGCCAGTTTCCAATTCCTGTTTCTTCACTGTATGTTCTAGAAGTGAGATATTAAATAAACAAATATTGTAGAAATTAACCAGTTGTCAGTTTTTTGCAGAAATTTGTGGCAACTTTCTACTCCCTTTAAAGTCATTTAGTTTTTATAAGGGTAACTAACATCTGCTTCATAACCCTTCACAGCACCCATCATCCATGTTTCTGTCGGGAGACAGTATGGCGTCAGGGCCTGTGCATGGCTATTTTAGGACAGGACATCACAGATAAGACTCCGTGGGACACAGATAAAAATGAGCGATGAATCTGTGAGCATTCCCGAGAGGTTTCCAATGAGCTGCTAAGTTCAAGTACAGCACATTTCAGAACAGCCGCTTCTGAAGTGCTCTGAGGGCAGAAGGAGTCCAACTCCTTAGTTTCCTGGCACCAACCTGGATGGTGGTTTTTGGAGCCATTCGCCTTTGTTGGGATGCCTTAGGAAATAAATGGAGGTGTTTTGCCAGTATCACGCTTCAGTTTGTGACACGTGGAGCCAACTCTCAATTATACACACAGTGGGAGACCAAGATGGTATTAGAAAGGTCCCAATAATAATAAAAATCTCAAACTTTATTTTGGCTACCATTTCCAATTATCCGTGCCACCCAATAAAGGATGCAGTGGGCTCGAAACACCCACTTTGCTGCTTCATTCCCAGACCCTTTTCTCTAAGGTAAGAACATACAATATGATGTAGGGCCATCGCCCATCAGCAGAGAGGCAGTCAGTCGGTCCTTTAAGAAGTACATGGTGGTAAAACAGGCATCACTGTGGCTCACTTCTGCCCAAAAGTTAGTAGCTGTATAACTAATGTTCTGTCTAATTTTTGCCATGTTAAAAAAAATGGGAATTGATAAGGATCAGCTCCATTTTTTTAAAATAAGATCTATTGGTAAAATCATTATAGTATTCAGGACCAGGGAGACATACTGTTTGCTGTATAAGCCATGAGGAGCTGAATTCTGACTCACAGTACCCTATAAAAGTCAAGCCTTAAAGTACATGCCTATAACCCCAAACTATGGGGGTGAAAACAAGTGAACCGGCCCTAGGGGGTGAAATGGCTAGGTTCAGTAAGAGCAACTGACTCACAGAAATACAGTGCAGATGTGTGGAGGAATACGTCTTGAAGACAACTTCTAGCTTCCACATGTGCACCCACATGAGCAAACATACCTGCGTACACATATACACACATCGGTACACACACATGCATACACATACACACACACAAGAAAAAAATAGTATAGTATTTGTATCTACCTCTCTACTAGTGAACAGACATGGAGCTCAAATCACAAAGGGTAAATGGCTCTTTTGGACCACCTTGTGATGAATATTTGAGAGTTGGCTGCTGGAAATGTTTGGTGGTTTTGGGTGAGTTTGGGGAGCAAGTATCGCAATGGCCCAGTTGCATTGGCAAAAAGAAAAAACGTCTCTGATGTATAAAATAGTCCAATGATACATGTGAAAATTTTTAAAGTTTTTTTACAAATATATATGCATGAGAAGCCTTATTAGCATTGTCCTTGAGGCTGAGGAAATAAACCAATACTGGGTCATTGCTATGAGGAAGATTTGCTTTTCTCTGAGTACTTAAGAATACTTCTATCTTAGATGAAAATGTTAATATCTGATTTTTTAAAGCTTCTGCATTTAACCTGATTGGTTGTCTGCATTGTCTGATCACCACTTCCCTCCAGTTCTGCTCTAGATTCACCAGTGAGTCTCAGTCTAGAAAAGCTTTCTCCTCAATGTATATTCCGTATAAAATAACGTCCGATTGCCTTCGATGCAAAATTCGCTATGGCGATAACAGACAGGCTGCTCTGTGACAAAGAAAAGGCTCAAATACAAATGGCAGCTGTAGTTTTTAAAATGTAATTTTCCACAGAAAAGCCGCCACCTTGTTCTGTATTCTAGAGCTGAAAAGGGCAAGTGATTTGATGATTACCTGGCCTTATTGGTAATCAGGCCCTGGTGATTCGGGCCCAAGGGGAGCCCGGTCCCTCCAGCGAGCTGTGCTATTTGTACCGCAATCATTTCTCCCACTCGGAATGATGTTATTTTAACTTGCAGTCTCACTCCGAGGAGCCTGAGTCCAACCCCATCCAGCCCGGGCAGCCCTTCTAGTCCTCTCTCAGCCTTTCGCTTCTGGAGGTAAGCAAGTACACCCAGGGCCTGCCAGGGCTGCTTTATCTCTGATTCCCGGGGACCACCCAGTCCTGGAACAGTCTGCCTCACACAGCACATGGGGGACCTGCTTTGGAATTGGTGCCTGCCTGGTACCATATGCAGTGAGGGAACTGGTGGACCTTACCTGGTGGGCTACAGGGAAGCCACTGAGAGCTTTGCTAGTCCCCTCTACTGCAACTTCGGGACATCACATGGTCTTGGGTTATTGTCACTTCCGTATGTCTGCTGGGTTTTCATAGGAAATGACTTGGGCCCATGAGGAGTCGGGGCAAAGAGTAGGCCATGGATGTGACCAAAGTACATAGTATGAAATTCTCAAAGAATTGTATTTTTAAAGAATGGAAATGATTTTAATTATTTTTTTAAGTGTTGATCTGTTCCTTAGGATGATATAATTTATTACTTCCTAATTTATGCTATCATATCATACTATCTGTTCCCACAAACTATTTGATTCACTATCAAGTATTAATTTAAAGGGTTTGCCTTTTTAATCATTTTTCAGACTTTGACTTAAATACCCCCTACTCATAGACTGATTTCAGTTCTTTCTCCTCTGTTCACCAGAGAAAACATCTAAAGAACCCCATGTTTGTGATCTCTGTCACTGTGAGATTCCTGAGGTAAACCACCTGAAGGAAATAAGCATTTTGTCTCCTGGTTTCGGGCTCTTACTGTGGAATGTGAGAGAAAGAATTTATTACCTGTGAAGGTTAATGGATGGCTTTGAACTTTGGTGCATTTCAACTGATAGGATTATACTTAATTTAATGGAAGTGACATTTAGCATGAGAGATGAGTGTCTTATCTGGTAAACCTGTGGATAAGGCAGAATATGATGGTGGGAGGAGAAGCTGTTCATGCCTGACAGCAAGGAAGCAGAGAGGAAGAGGCGGGAACCCAGTGTGCCCTCCCCTTCCATCAGCTAGGCCCCACCTCCGACTCTCCATCACCCTATAGTGCCATCAGCAGTTGACCAAGCTCAACACATACACTTTGGGGCACGTTTTGACAGCTTATTATGAGGTTGCATGATATAAAATACTAACTGCTCTATTATAATATATATTTATGTATTATAAAATATATATATTCTAATGGACCTTCTCGAATTTAGTATCTTTGAACCTCCATGTGTTTAATCAGAATATTTACCCTGAGAACTCAATGTAGCTATTCCTTTTTAATCTTAAGAAAGAACATAGAATCAGTCTTTTGGTTGAAGTTGACTTTCAGTTGGGAAAGATAATCTTGCACTGATAAGTACTCTATTTTGTATAAGCAAATGAATACATTTGCCATTCATAACAAGTGCTTTGAAAATACTAACTTATAATCTTTGGATGGTATTCACGTAGTTTTACGTAATTGTTTCTGTCTTATTTATAAGGTAATACTAAATGGAAATGTGTGGGAAAGTTGATTAGAGAAATGAATTAATGACTTTGAACTTTGGTTCTAGTCTTCTACTGATAGCATTGTATTTATTAATTTAAAAGTAAAGTTTAACTTGAAAGTTATACGTAATAATTTTTACAAAGCATCATCTAGATGTAATCGATCCTAAAGCATAGGAAAATGTTTTTCTTTTCCTGGAGAATTCCATTGCTCTTGTAATTTGTCCAAGTGTGGTGATCAAAGCATGAGATGCTGAAGTTTCTTCTAAGTGTTTATGCTTCTCTGTGTCTTTCCTAAGACAGGATGCTGTTCAGAGTGCAAGCAGGCAGGATGATGTGGTAGCAGAGGGAGGCAAGGTTCTGAAGTGTTGTGAAGAAACATTTTATGAACTGGAGTGTTTTAGCTGGACTATCCTGGGAGTTTAGCATTGCCGATGTGGGACGGGGGACAAAACAAAACACAGAACAGAGCCAGTCTAGCCAATCTAGGAGATAAGAACTTGTGTTTGAGAAACATTGTGTCAGTACTGGACTGAGGAAATAGGTCAGCAACTTGTTGTCAAGCCCAGTGACCTGAATTTGATCCCCAGGACCTATGTGATAGAATCGACTCTTGCGAGTTGTCCTTTGACTTCCACATGTGTGCTATGGCTTGCGCGCACTCACACACACCCTCTCAGGAACACATATGCATTCTTACACAGACTCACACACACACTCATATATACACAATCAAACAAATGTAATAGCTTCTTTTAAAAAATCATGAGCTGATAGGACTATTGGGAGGGTGGAGTAGAAGACAAGCGTAGGGTTGTTCCTGGAGAGATTACTAGGATTCACTGTGGATGTAGCAGGCAGTAGCATGTTTAGTTAGCAGCATGCACAAAGCCTTGGCTCTGATCCCCAGCACCACATAATGCTGGGCCCGATGATGCAACCTGTAATCCCTGCGCTCTGGTAGTAGAGACAGGGGGATCAGAAATTCAGTGATGTTCTCAGCTCCATAGCGAGCTTGAGGCTAGCCCGAAATACATGAGACTGTCTCAAAAACTAAACAAACAAGAATATGATTAATTTGATTTGGGACAATGTTATGTAGGTCCTCGTCTACTAAACGACAGCTCTTCACTTACTTCCATCTACTACTGCCAGCCACAAAGGGGGAATGCCTCTGTTTACAGATAGGGATACTAACTCCGAGAGAGGCTTAAAAACGTAGACTCAAGCTGAAGTCTCAACCTCGCTCCACAGTCGGTGACTTCAGACATCCACACTGCTATGAAATCATTTAAATAGAATTTTAATTATCTGGTTTAGGTAGACTTCGTGACTTTCATTTAGACTCTTTTATTTCCCAAGAGCCTTGCTCGGCAAATGGAATGCAGTAAACATTTGAGAAAGGTTTATTAAAGAACAGATGAATGAATAAGAGCCAGAGATGTATCACCTTGTGTGCCGCTAAGAAATCCACCATCCAGTGAAAGTGGACCAGTTTCCATACAAACAGTTGTGTTCGTCACTCTCCAGCCTAGGATTTTGGAAAGGATCCACTCCCTTCAGGGACCAATAGTTTCTGTAACACATGCCTTCAAGGCTGCCTTGGGCACAAAAACCTAACCGGTGGATTGGAAGTTCATAGAGAATGGCACGTAGTTGATGCTGGTGCACATTCCATCACGAGGAATGTGGCGTTCTGGTCACACCTAATGAGATAGGGCTCACCTAGGTTGAGGTAAAGGAGCAAACAGGTTTGGTGAATGGCAGTCTTTGTCAGAGAAGCTGATGAAAGAGAGGTGTAGATTGGAGGTATTCAGTAGGTAATTTTCAATGGCTGATAGAAGCTGAGGTTTCCAGCATGGATAGCTGGGCCAGAACCTAGAAGAGTTTGGGAGGCAAGACCTAGTGATGAGTCTGCCCCAGAACACATTGTTCTGGAAGGAGTTATAGGATTAGCAGCTTGGACACACGTTTTTCTGATAGTGCCCTCTAAAGTGTCTGCTCTAAGATGATGGTCTGATGTTATAAATTGTAGGAATATAAATGTGTTTGTGACATTGAAAACCCGTGTATCTATGACACCACGGATGGCTCTCTTCTCCCTTGGGCTGCCGCGGGTCAGATTTCTCCCCTGTGCCCTTCTTGTGAGTGTGTGTGGAGGTGCAGGGGAGACTGACAGTCGTGCCCTTTGAGGTGCTGACATCCACTTTCTAAATATGGTGGTGGAAGAGTCTGCTCCTTTCATGGTAAAGCTCCGGAGGCAGGCTGTACTGACGGCTGAGTCAGCTCTCCTTCTCCGGCAGGTCCCCGTGGGCTTCTCCAGGTCAGCCTTCCAGGCGGCTGGCCAGAAATGAGAGCTGCAAGCTCCCAGACGGCTCTCTTGCTGAGCAAACTTGCTCTTTGGGAAAAGAGGCCTGGAAGTGTGGGTCCAGATGCCAGCAACACAACTTTGGGCCCCGTGTGAGAGGAAGAATTTCCCAGAAAGATTTCTGAAGATATGATGGGCTCCCCAATCCCTGACCGTCAGTTGGGGAGGCTAGATACCCACATAGCCCGGAAGAAGCCGAGGGGGGCTCTGCAGTAATGGAACATGAGGCTATAGTCCAGAGTCCCTTCTGGTCTCACGTTCTGACCTGTTTATTTTATAGTCTTCCAGCCATCCTGAGAAAAGAGGTGATACTAACACATCCCTTAGTTCCTAAACAAGTAAGGTATGAATCTAATTCTGAACATCAGTTTATCAGCTGCCAGTGTGACAGAAAGCACCGTGAGGACCTTAAGTGTCCTCGGTACATGCCTGCCCTCGCTGCTTCTGAGACAGCCGTGGCCTTTCAGAAATTTCCATGATACCTGTGCTGCTTACGGATTCTGTTCCTTCTTGCCCCTCCCACGTCCCTCATCTCTCTCAGATGTGACTGAAACAAACATGCTGTATTTCCTGTGGAATGTAGTGCTTGTTCCTGAGAAAATCCACGTCATTGTGTTGTGAACTCTACCAGGAGAGCACACGTTGTCTCCTTCACATGCGTATTCGTCAATCCTCAACAGTTCTCACGTATACAGGAGAGGCCCCATGAACAGGCATCGGCCGAGTGAGTGGTTGTTGTGTATTATGTCCTAGAATTTGAGTCTGTGCTCCAGACATCACGTGCGGTTCTGTACCAGGTGTGTCTCAGAGTGGTCCTAAAACCTTAAAATAGAGAATTTGAATTCTGATGATTCCCTAAATTGTGAGTGTCAGCTATCAAAGGCTATCAAAAATGTGAACACAGACCAGGGAGCAGCAATTATCAGTACGGAGAGGACAAATTAAATAGGTACACCTGATGCGAGGTGGACCCCAGCATATGCTGGAGACTGTGCTGGGCTAGGGTGAGGGGCAGAAAAAGTGTTCTAGAAATCAAAGCATGACGCACTGAGGAAGAGAATTGGATTATACTCTCTGGAGGGAAGGACCAGCGGGCCTCACTTTCTACCATCTCTCTGGTACCCAGAAAAGCATCTAGTATGTCCTGAGAGTCTCCAACTTACAATGGCTCCACTTAGTGGTATGATGTCTTTTCCATGGCACAAAAGTGAATGTGTTCAGTGGGAACCATACTTCAAGTTTGGAATATTGTTCTTTTCCCAGGCTAGTGGTGTGTGGTAGGATCTTGTCTGTTGTGCTGGCCAGCAGTAGTGAGTGGGAGCTCCCAGCCAGCATTGTGATCAAGAATGGAAAAAGCCAAACTGATGCTGTTGGTAGGCCAAGAAAATAGTTGGTTCTGACCATTTATTATGGTTTTTATTGGGACAGCGCCTCATTATAAGCTTGAGGGGTATCAATACTAGATACTAAATAAAGGCCTTGTTGTTGATTATGGTTTGAAGAAAGTAGAGAAGGGCCTGAGAGATAGGTCAGTGGGTATATGCCATGGAAGTATGAGGCCTGGGTTTGAATGCTCAAACCCTATATAAGAATTGGTCATGTTGTGCAAATGTCTATAATCCTAGCATCCTTATAAGGGGATGAGAGAGGGCAGAATCCCCCCTACATATGCACCATACACCTCTGACCTCTACATATGTGCACACATATTCACACACACAGTTGCATGCATATACAAATATGCACAAAAAGAAAAAGAATAAATAGCTGTTATTGAAAGGATCTGGAATTACTTGTAAGAAACCGAAGCCCTTCGGTGAGTCTGTGTTTGCCTTGGCAGTATCTTATCTGTGAGTGAGTCACTGCTGCCCTTGGTCTGTGGGCTCCTTTTCTCTAGTCCTTAGCTGATACCACTTCATTCTTTCACTCATTCATGTCAGCTCCCTGGTCTGAGGCATTTGAGTTTTTGAATGGAAACACTAGGAGAATGCTTGAGTCTTGGTCAGTATCCCAAAGCCTACAAGCTTTGTGACCTTGAGTCCATTGTGAACTTCTTGGACCTGTATGTTTAGTCTCCATCTATGAATTACCGACCTCAGTGGCAACTTAGGAACAGTAGCGTCTCAGCTTTGAGTGTAAATCGTGGCGGCAAGAAGACGGCATGTGGTGGACAACAAAAGCAGGCAGTGCCTTAGCAGGGAGAGCCTTCAGAACAGCGTCAGCTAATGCAATCCTTCCGAGAGCATTTGTCTTGCTGCCGGAAATGTTGCTGGGTACCCACGACTGCCTGGATCCCTTCACTTCACTTGTTGCCATGGTGAGGGGCAGACATAGTGTTTACCAAGTGTACGGCAGTATGTTCTGCTTCTGTGTCTCCTTCTCACAGGGAACCTCACTGTGTCCTCTGCTCACTCGAGTGTCACCTGACTACAGAGCCACTGCACCCTTCCCGTGGCGTTTGCTGTTAGGATGAATGCAGCCACTTGTCTTTTCAGCTTGCACTCCCCGTTTCCCTTCAGAGAGGACATTGCACAAATCTGAAAAAGCTGGCAGCAGATGGTAGTTTTTCTGAACTCTAGGATGCTGGTTCCTGTGCTTTTGTGAATGTGGTGGTGTAATGAATTGCCTTATATGTTCCCGAGATTTATTTCTGAATTACTCTGTAGCACCAAGTCGATGTGATGCAGTCTGTGTGTGCAGAGTGGCTCTGCCAGCCAGAGATGATGCTTGTGTTACACGCTGTGCCAAGCTTGTGGGCGTGGCTCAAGCAGAGATGGGAAGGAAGAGAGCCTCGGATGTCACTGAAAAGTTGGCAAAAGCAGTGTAGGCAAGCGTGTTTGCATTTGAGCCATCCCATCCTTGCCACGTTTGTACAGGCGTCACCTTTGGGAGACAGCTGGTTTTTGTAAGGATGCAAAGGAGGAACGCATCTCTGTGGTTCCCAGGAAGGGATGAGTTGTGGGGTCATAGATTTCACGTGGCGTGTACAATGGATGAGCACGAGTAAAACAGACATGGTTTCCTTTGGTTTTGCTGGAGCATAGTCGTTCTTGTTATAGAGTCCATGTCGTCCTTGAACTTGAAATCTTACCTTCAGTGTCCTGTTTAAAGATGCGTGCCACCACACCTAGCTTAACTATGTATGTATATATATATATATATATATATGCACATATTTATGTATTATGTATTAATGGACATCATAACCTCATAAGCTTATTTGCTGTACAGAAACACAATCTAATTAGGGGACAGCGTCTTACAAGATGACGTGACAAGCAAGGCCTTGAGGACAATGGAGTCTCAGGAGTATATCAGTCCTTGCAGACCCTCTGTGTGTGCCTGTGTCACTGACCCTAGGAGCAGCAGCCAGTCGCTTGTCCTGGTGACTGTGTTTGCTTGCCACTTGCTTATATTTTTACATTTGCCTTTCTGCTTACTGACATGGTTAAACCCCAGAATCAGCATTCTAGGTGTTTGCATGTAGAGTGGCTCAGTTTCCAGCACTAGTAGAGAGAGTGCGCTTCGTGTCTGGTGGTACTCTTGGGTTTCTCACATGGACACTGTGCCTAGGAGGGGGAACTGTATTTGTTTGACATTTGAGGCCTGGAGAGACCTTGCCTGGAGATTGGATTTCCCACTTTGCCCAGGTCCAGATCATGTTTGCCCTTATAGCGTGCCTCCTGCACCTTGACACCCCCCAGATTAAAACTCCAGCTCCTTCCTGTTTTCCCAGTCCTCGCCTCAGCACCTGGCTGCAGAGCCTCGCTGCTCTTCGATAGCATAAGCATCCTGTGTCACCCTTCCCCTCCCCCCACCCGCCACCACTCACAGTCACTGCAATTATGTGTTCAGAATATAAAACTCCATTTAGAGAGAGGGATTTTGTCATTCAGGGAAACCACTGCTTGGTTCTGCATGCATTATTCCATCCTCTGCCCCCTTCACCTCTTCAGATTATTTTTAGAGAGTCTAGATGGTGTAATGTGGGTCAGATTGGGTTCATTTGGCAGCCAGGCCGTGGGTCCCAGAAGCTCCCAAGAGCTGGGCTGCTGCAAACTGAGCAGGATGGAGCCAGTGAGCTCCCTTAGCTGGGCCAGCCTTCTCCTGCCTGGGGTAGCAATGTTTTCACCACTGCTGTGACCTTTGGCGGGTCCTCTGAGCCCTATTAGGAGAGTGTCCTCTTCATGACCGAAGAAAAGTATGCCGTTCCATTTGCAAGGGGCCAGGACCCTTCCTTCGGCCCTGGCAGCTCTGTCCATTATTGACCCCTTTCATGGTCCAAATATTCTGACTACTCCGCTGAGCTCACTCTTTGAATTTGGGTTTATATTTAAAGTACCGTATGAAGCTGTCACCATTATCTCTTCGTAATTTCTTACTGGTTGTTCTTTTGGTAAGTGAAGAAAATAAAAGAAGAAGAAAATTAAAATAATATCTACCTTTTCAAATGTGTATATGTGTGTGTCCATCCAACCAAGTGTGTGTGTGTGTGTGTGTGTGTGTGTATGCATCTGTGTCTGTATGTGCGTCTGTGTCTGTATGTGCGTCTGCGTCTGTGCATTTCTGTGTGTGTTGAGCTCAAGGCTCTGTCCTGTGTTCCACTTTGTGACTAAAAAAAAAAATGGCATTCTACATCACTAAAAAAAACCTGTTTCCTATATTTAAGAAATGTGGATACAGCCATTAACACCCACCGTGCTGATGAGAGAATGGAGTTGTGATATTCTGTGAAAGCATAAGTTGGTGATATAGTCAAGCTCAGAGACATCTCGGCTCGCGGAGTCATACAAATGCAGAATTGAAGGAGGAGAAAGCTCTCAGGTTCCCCTGCAGTAGCGTGGATAATAATACCTCTTGGGGGTGTTGTGAGAATTAATTAGGGAACATTTGTGAACTGTTCCCAGATGAGTGCTCTGTTTTAATATTCTCAGCTTCCTATTGTTCTTGGAAACCCAGCATTCCAGATGAACGGCGAAGTCCAACCTTGCTACCGAAGATGCTGCAGATTCTAATCGCATGTGACAGAGAATGATGAGGTTTGATGAGCGTGGGATGGCTTTGTTGATGGCCCCAAGTAGAAAGGGAAATGAGCTGCAGCTCATGGAATTCTTCTACTTTTCCACATCCTTTTCCTTGGCATTTACTCAACCATCACTGGTTACAGACAAGAAGACATTATAGAGATACCTCAAAATGAGAGGAGCTTTTATTTTCTCTCTATAGATTAGAAATTTATTTTTCACTGCTCTTTAAGTAAAATAAAGATTTGCCTGTACTCACTTTAGACCAGGTTCTGAGTCCTAAACTCATTACTTTTATCAATTTATTTTGGGTTTTTGTTTTGTTTTGTTTTTTGAAACAGGGTCTTACTAAATAGCTTTGGCTGGCCTAGTACTCACTATATAGACCAGGCTAGCCTTGAACTCACAATAATTCTCTTGCCCCTGGGCCTGGCTCCCAAGTCATCTTTAATGCCCTGCCTTTGAAATTTTCTTTTAGTGTGCACACGCGTGTTGGTGAGGGTCTGTATGTGTGACAATGATTGGGAAGTCTTGTTAACGGTATGTCGTGGTTAGCTTTGTCAACATGACACAGTCTAGACTCGACTGGGATATATGTAGTTAAATTGAACTTGTGTGTGACTGGGGGGGAATCATCTTGATTAGTGGCAGGCTCGCCTGTTTGCCCACTGTGGCTAGCACTGTTCCCTGCGCAGGGGTCCTGGACAATATACAAATGGAGACAGAGATCTCCTCACCAGCATGCGTGCATTCGTTCATCATACTCTGTTCTTTCTTGACTGTGGGTATGATATGACCAGCTTCTTCAGTTTCCCATTGCCCTTTGGTTCTTCTTGACTGTGGTTATATGACCGTCTTCTTCAGGTACCTAATGCCTTGGCCTCCCTTGAGTGATGGACTCTAACAGGAACGGTGAATCAGATAAGCCCTTTCCCCCATCAGTTGCTTTTGGGGTAGATTAACACAAAATGGGAAACGAAGACAGCACGCCCTCCTCTGTTATGGACTTCACGCCCCTGCTCTTATGGTTAGGAAGGAAAATACACTCATTTGTAGGAAATACATGTCAAAGTGTTCAAAGGCTATGCATTTGGATGTCTGAGAATTACTCTCAAATGCATATAGGAGTTGAAAGGGAAGTGAGGGAATAGGAGACAAGCTTAGTCTGGTTACTGTCACTCAGCCATAGGTGTTTGTAATAGCCTCCACCGGACCTCCTGCTTAGTCAGCCTGTGTCCAGTTTGTCTCTCTCCAGCTCTTTTGGGAGTGCCGAGCAGGCTTCTGCTCAGAACCTTCTAGTGACCTCCCACCCTTGCTCACGTCCTGTGTCCCAGCTTGCCTCATTCATTTTCATGGGCCACATTGCTTGCTCTTGACTATTCTAGGCAGGTTTCAGTGTTGGAACTTAATAGGTTTCTAGTTCTGGAATGTCCTCTTATTTCTTTGATTAAAAAACAAAAATCCAAATCTCCAAAACTTTTAGAAGAGTGTTGTAGTCAACTGCCATGATTCTCCAGCTAGCCGTCACCACGCTTGTCTGCTGCCCCTTTGCTTCCTTCCCTTTCGTCTCCTGTATGTACTTCAGTAGTTTTCAGACGTCTCAAGCATAACCTTTGACTATTTTAGGACACATTTCCTAGGAAGAAATCTGTTTTCCTTCCTAACCTTAGGGTGATTATTTATCCCCAAACCAAGCATTATAACAGTGGTGATATCAAGAGTCTTTATTTGGGCCTTTTGGTGGGGGAGGGGGCACAGCCATCTATAGACGTTTTATTTTTATTTGATTTTATTCTGAGTGGTACTAGGCATCAAATTTGGAGCGTTGTGCATCCTAGGTAAATGTTCTGCCATTAAGGCCTAAAAGTTGATTTTGTTTTGTTTTGTCTATTTGTTTTGTTTTGTTTTAATTCAGGACCCAATTAAAACTCAGAAATTCCCTTGAATTGTCACGTGCCTTTACCTCTTTTAGCCAATAAACTTATCCTCCCCCCCCCTTCCCTGCTTTCCTGAATGTTGACAGTTTGGACGTGTGTCCCCACTCTGTAGTGAGGGACACACCTAGCCACAACCTCTGCTGTGCAGTGGTCCCCTCCTGTTCAGACCCAGGTTCCAGATACTTGGTGAGACTGGGGGAAGTATTCCTTACCGGGAAGCTGGAAGCCCAATACCTGGCAAGAACAGGCAGGGATGGTCTTACCTGGCCTCGTCGGGAGACCTAAAGCCTTGTGCCTAAGGTTCCCTCCATTCATGTCCCTTCTCCTTTCCTAAACACTACTAGGGAGACATTTTAAGTTCCTGTGAGTATTTTTCCACCAAAAAAAAAAAAAATTACCTGCCCTGGGTTTGACATTCATTGATGACCTTGTTTGGATGAGATTTTGGTACTGAAATCTGTAACAGTTTTCCAAATCTGTCTCTAATTCATCAGCTAAGGAACTTTCTCTCCTTCCTTTCCCATCAATCTTAGGCATCTTCTCGTTAACTCATATAGTTTTCAACCAGAAAATAGGAAACACATACCTATTTGGTATATAACGATTCACCACCATCATGGTGTCCTAAGATCAATCGGTGGGGAGCCTTTGAAGCTGCTTCTGGGTCCTTCTGACATGACCCCATTAGTCTTGGATTGTGTCGTCATTTCCTAGCACAGCAAGGTGTTCTGGCTGTCCAGAACAGCCATAGGACACCCACACAGGGCCCCGGTGCTTCCCTCCCCTGCCGTCTGTACTAAATGTCACTGCAGCAGAGCAGCCCGAACCCCTCATCGGACCCCTCTGCTTCATGACACCACCGACAGTGACCTTCTCACCTGACATGCATCATTGGCTGTTCTTGGCGTCGATTGTTTCTGACCCAAATAAGACCTCCAGGTTAGCCGGGACTGACCCATTTGTTTGCCATCTGGTCCCCAGTGTGCCTTGCGTGCCACGCCCTTAAAAAGGCTCGCTAGGGTGTTGAATGAGTTGATCCGTATTGCCAGCACACATCAAGTTCTTTCAGATTATCTGTTGACGAGCTGAATCAGACAGACTGCAGGCGGCTCGCGGCCATTTGTGAGGAGCCCATTGCAGTTTTGAGCAGTTCCGTGACTTTGTCTTTGGGGTTACTCGGAGCTGTTACCAACCATACATTACAAATGCCACTCATTCCACCACTTGGCAGTTGACGGTGGAGCATTAATGATGCAATTCTTCCTCTCCAGCTTCCCCGAACAGAAGGTCTGGCTATTTTAGAAATTTAAAAGGAAAAAGAAAAAAAAATGTAACACTTGACGATGTTAGAAATTTTTTGCATGAGATCTAATGTTGGTAACTAAAAATCGAGTACAATGAGGGCCTTCTAAACTGGGGTGGTGGTGTTCTATACTTAATGTAATAAAAGCCTTAATGGGACTTTTAATGTGCATAACGTGACTGGAGAGAATTTCTGTCCTACTGAGATGCTAAGAATTACGAGGAGGGTAAGGGGCAGGAGTCACATGGCCACTTACTGTAGGTGATTTCGTGTCTCAGTTGAATGGTGGCCCTGAAGATACCAGATCCTAACTGATGGAACTATACTTTACATGAAGAAACGAGCTTTAGCCGATGTGGTTCCTGTAGGGATCTTGGAAGGACGAGATCTCTCCGACATTATTCTGTAGTCTTTCAGTTAATCTCAGAGTTCTTCCGAGAGAGCCGGGAGGTGGTGGGGAGACCGCTCTGCTGGTAAAGCTTAGGTGTACAAACATGTCTCCTCCCGTCTAATATTTCTCTCTAGTGCTGGGATTAAAGGTGTGCGCCACTACTGCCTGGTTTCTGTGGCAAGCTAGTGTGACTACTGGGATTAAAGGTGTGTGTCACCACTGCCTGGCCTGTAAGGCAGACCACTGGGGCTGTTTTTCTCTCTCAACTCCAGGCAAGCTTTATTTATTAAAATACAAATGAAATACCACTACACACATGTCTATAAATTTTTACATTGCTTGCTTATTTTGAGGCACTATTTTACTCCACCACTGTTGCAAGGAGCCACTTGTTTGTCCCGGACACCCAAAAACAAAATAACCACAAAGAAATTGGATTAATTAAATCACTGCTAGGCCCATTAGCTCTAGCTTCTTATTGGCTGTCTCTTAACATCTTAATTTAACCCATCTCCACTAATCTGTGCATCACCATGAGCTCATGACCTACTAGCAAAGTTTCAGCACGTCTATCTCAGCAGTGGCTCCATCGTGTCTCCCTGACCGCCTTCCTCCTCCTAGCATTCAGTCCAGTTTTCTCCACCTAAGTTCTGCCCTATCAACAGGCCAAGGCAGTTTCTTTATTCATTAACGGTAATCACAGCACACAGAGGGGACTGCTGCATCACACCACTTTGTAAGTTTGATTGTGAATAAAAATGAAATGAAAACATCTTGACGTTATTGTGATCCTTTAACATAGTGCTAGAAGAAGAAATAATCTTTCTAGTTAAATAGAATGGACCCTTCTATTCTCTTCCTCTGTCTAGAAGTCACACCGTTGCTTAAGCATATACAAGGTTAGGAAGTCCTCATGTGAGTTGTTAAGGTGGGGGGGGGAGTCTCATGTCTACTAAAAAAAAAAAAAGCCCTAAAATTGCCTTTCTAGCAGGTGAAATTGTGGCTTTGGAATTCTTTGTAGAACTTTGTAAGCTGAAGTATATTAGTCAGTTGGCCAGAAAATTTACTGAAGGGTGTTCTTAGTGTGGAAAAGTTGCAGGCACTGAGTTGTGTCAGGATTGTCACGTGAGTGGTGTCCCCAGAGGATATCCCGTGCAGGATCAGGATTTGAACCTGACTATGAAGGATGGATGTCTAGGGAGTGCGCAGGGAGGAAGAGAGAACATCCTTTAGGAGGCACAGAGGTATGGACATGAAAGGACTGCCGGCTGCATGTGCAGGGATGAGAATGAGCCACATCCTGAAGAGCTTGTATAATGCTCCAAGAGCAGAGAGGGGGCTCCATAGAAAAGGGGGGTTAGGATGAGAGTGTATAATCTCGTATGCCAGTCCTGAGGGATTTTGGTTTTTGCTTATTTGCTTTTTTAGCTTTAGGAAGGGTCTGGCGGGTTTTATTCTGACAAATGGTAGCTCGCCAGGACTGTTACACTGGAGGAGCTTGGGATGAATGCAGTGGAAGAAGGGGTGCACAGAAAAGCCCAGAGAACAGAAAGGGAAAGGCGGCGTGAGAAGAGGAAGGGAACCATGGGGAGGGTTAGGAAGAGCTAATGGGACCCACTGGAAGACAGATAGCCAAGGAGAATTGTGACATACACATAGAAGAGAAAAAAATTTAGATAACTGTTTTGTGTTGAGTGATGTCAGTCCTGCTCGTGGTGGCCAGACCAAGTAGGGATGTCCTGGCACCATAGCCTGAGCTAGGGGTGGTGTTCTAAGATGAAGAAAGGTAGGGGGCATCAACAGAGGTCTGCTGGCCCATTTCTAATTGTGAGACAGGAGGCAGGCGCTCTCCTAAACCTGTGCTACTCCACTGTTCCATGTTTTAGATTGGGAGTCAGGAAACACAGGAGCTATGGCCAGATATTAGCTGCAAGACGAACACACGTGTGTTCGGTTGTAGCTTGCACTAAGAATTCATGAATCCAGTCACAAGGAAGGAAACCCAGAGCTCTGACCTAGAGAAGCATTCAGATGGTCAAAGCTCCAACTGGAGCCTCTACCTTCTCGATTCCCTAGCTAGAGAAGGGTCCATGGTTGTGGGTGTAAGGACATAATTATTTTGATTTTCTACTACTAAGAATGAGCTGTGGAACCTACCATGGGTCATGTGGGTTGACATCAGGTTGACTTCCTGGTAATAATTTCATCGGTGGGTGTTCTATAGAATGTCTTTGGGCATTGTGAGAACCAGTTGTTAAAACTCAACTAGCCTGGCAGCGTGCGAAGCCATTAAGAGTGTGAGGCTGTATCCATTTAGACTGTTTTCAGTTTAGGACAGCCTGCAGATTATGAATATAGGCAGTTGTCATGCATCGTTCAGCATACTTAGGGAGTGTTTTCCTCTTTAGTTTGTCAAGGCTAAGTCATTGTCATGCACTGTGATTCTAGATGTGTGTGTGTGTGTGTGTGTGTGTGTGTGTGTGTAAAGTCATTTGAGGAGAAAACTACCTCCCCAACTTCAAGATACTTGGCCGGGCATGCAATTCTATTTAGATACAAAAAACCTGTTTCGTCACTTCAGAATCACTTCTGGGTAGCCAGATGTAAATGATTAGCTTTGACAGCCCTTTGGATAGTCACATCTGGCTGAGGTCAGTGCCCTATGTGCCAAGGCTGGCCTGGTAGCTGTAGCCAGCTACAGCATAACAGTGAATGACTGAGTTATATTACAACTTAGACCCACAGAGTATATAACAAAAATATAAGTATCATTTCAGCTTTGTTAAAAGGAAGTTGAGCAAGAACTCAGATTTTTATCTAGGATGTTTTTACATTTGACCCTTGAGTAAGATTCCTAATGTCAATATTTCACTGAGAATCTCTGATACTCAGGGGCACAGTGAAGCACAGTTGTTCTTTCTTGACGAAAGAAACCATTTTCGATTTGAAACCATGTTATTTTAAAGATAGGGTACCTGTTTGTAGCTCTAGATGGCCTTGAACTCACTATGAAGCCCAGGCTGGTCTTTGACTTCTTCTGCCTCTGTCCCCCACGTACTGGGATTAAAGGCACGAATCATCACACCAGACTGTCTGTCTTTTCTTGATTTGAAGTTTATAAGAAATGTTTAAGTTAATGGTTGATGATCTTAGCCAGTCATCAGAAAATATAACAGCACCATATAATGTAGCCCTTATTGTGGTGGCACGTTGAAAAGAGTAAGTTCTAGATTCCTGTCTAAACACATTGCTTTTCACCAGTGACCTAATAGAGGGCCGGAATGTAGAGAATTCTGTGACATCATGCAGCCTTGCCTTCCACATCTCACTCTTCTCTGCTGCCCTTTCAAAGCTTTAAGTAACCCGCAGTCCCAGAACAAAGGCTCTGGAAGTCCTACACTGATCTGGTCAGGTGAGTTGAGACGAGGCCTCTGCTATTGATAATAGGAGCAACCCAAGGAATTCTAGCAGATAGGAGGGTTTCTCTTACAAGGAGGAGGATCACAAGGTGTCTTTTGACCAGGCTATGAGTTTGTTGTTACTGCTTTGTGTTTTCTCAAGAGATGAGAGACTGCAGTAAACAGCACTGGGGGGACCCTCCAAGATCAGTGCTCATGAGCGTGGGGGAGCTTATTTGGTTATAAACATGTTTCTTCAGGCCAAATGTTGGAATCCATTGCCATTCCCATGGACCCTATACAGTGTGTGACTTGGAAAAGCACTGTTTATTTTTAAGCTTCTTAATGCCAGTTACAAATGTAAGAGAATAGTGGGATATATTGATTTGAAAAATAAAATTGTGTGCTAGTAGTGCCTTCATCCTCTGAAAGTAGAGAAAAGTTTTTGAAAAGACAATTGAATCGTGCATAATGAATCTAGATGAATGAATAAATGACTTGTTATTCTAAAAACTGCTAACGCTAGATGTTTCTTTTTGATTGCCGTGCTGATGGACCCACAGCGAATTGTGTGTTGAGAAGGGTTCTGAGGCTCTGTTTTGCACTCAGTGCCTAAAAACTTGGTTTTCCACTCAGCAGTCCTTACTGTGGTGACAAACGGGAGAGGGTGGCTCTTCACCCACTGTGTGCAGCACCCACTCTGTAGACTGTCGTCCCAAATCAGGACCGAGATGCCTGTGCGGAACCTGAGGGATTGTATCAGTGAGAAAAGTCCCACTGTGTTGTCATAGCCTCCCAGAGGATTCTCTAGAAATCGTTCCCACATCGCTGCGCATAAAAGGCATATGTCCATCAGCCATCGAATTAATTTCTGTGCTTAAGAGGAAATGCAGAGTAGAGCCAGGCTGATTTCCCCCCATTGAAATCTGGGGTTTCGGTTCCCCAGGGAGACTCTCTGACCCACTTAGGTTCTGAGGACTGCCGGGTGGCTGGGCTCCCAGAGATGCATGAAACACTCCAAGGCTCTGCCAGAATCAATTTGGCTCCATAATTGCGAAGCACTCTCTAGAGCAGAGAGAGATGCTTCCCACGTTCTAGCTCTCCTGCATACTGCGTGAAAGCCCAATAAGGTCTTTCTTAACTCTGGTCATTTGAACTTTGCCCGATCATTGTTTGTAATGTTTGAAGCAACCCCAAAGTGATTTGAGGTCTCAACTTTGAGGGGATGGAATGGGTAGACTGTGTGGTGGTGGTACCTCCATCATAAAGATAAGGAGGGTAAGGCTTAACAAGGAGGAGACAACTTGTGAGAAGAGTTTCCTAAATGGGCGAGTGGCAAGGCCCTGCAGGGTCTGATCTCTTCTTCTGTGGCCTTGCATGTCTAGCTTTGGTTGGTGGGACATTCTTTCTCCAACAGCCATACCCCATTCTGGACTATGGAAGCCTGTGCTGGCCCTCAACATCCGCATCTTCTCTTCTGCCTGGAGGTCCTAAACTGATTCTACCAAAGACTTAATGAAGTAGCTCCCTTGCCTGAAAGATTGCTTAGCCATGCACTTGAGTGATATGAATTGATCTGGACACTGTTGCCTGTATCCCGTGGTCATGAAAGAGGAGTTGAGGGTGACAGGAAATTTCTATTAGTTATCAAGGTGAGTGCAGCTGAAGCCATCATGACAAGCAGGTGGAGTCTCCTGTTGGTAGTCCGGGATAACTAGTGAGTCCTTTAAAAAAAATGACATCAATAAAAATCACTTAAAGAGCTGACATTTAGAAAGAAAACCTGCACTCCCCTTGAGAATGCTGTATTGCAGTGGAGCCTGTCCCTGGGCTGTCTTGGCGCAGAAGCAGCGCTTTTCTCTGACAGCCTCTTGTTCTCCCTGGCTGGTATTTTGGCGGCAGATATCATCACATCAGTTAATGCGCTTTGCCTCCTGCAGGAACTGATTTGACTACAGTTGTGTTAGCTCGTATTTTCTCCCTCATTACAGCGCCTATCTGCAATTTGTTCAAAGGCGGTTGCCTGTCTGCAACCACCATAGGAGCCCTGTGCCCTTTCACTGGCGATTAATTTGCCCGAGCGGCACTGAGCCCACTGTCGAGTTAGATTTCATGTTAATGTCAATCTGGAGTACGGTAAAATGTGTGTTGAGGAACGCTCTCCCATTCGTCAGAGGCTTATGGTTTTCATTTAGCACACAACATTTATATAGCAGTTTTCTCTAATGTGCTCCGTGGTGAGTTTTGCCTTGACCATGAGACTCGGATCATTGCATGGGGAAGGATACACAGTCCAGTAACCCAACCCTTTAGCTACCAGTGAATTTTTCATGTGTTCTACATAACTGCATGTAGCTTCTTCAGTAAAAGGCTTTGGAAGATATCTGTGGGTAACATCTTGTGGATAAGATCCCTGGTTTAAAAAAAAAAAAAAAGAAGAGGAAAAAACAACGACAAAACAAAACAACCAAACTAACAAAGAAAAACATTAAACTGTAAATTTTACCTAGGAGTCATTACTCAATGTCAGTTTTCTCTGAAGTCTGTTTTCTGCATGTTTACAGACAGCCATATGTGACTGGATCTTGTTGTCCTGGCTTTGACAGCAGCTGCAATTTAAGAAGCTGTCTTAGAGGTGATTTGAAGGTTATTCAGCAATCCATTCCTCCTCACTTAGACCTTTTGAATATTTTCCCTTTGCAAGAAACTTTTTCAGTCTGTATCCAGGTTTCTTAAAGATCCTTTTCATCATAATCATTGTTCCTCAGACAGGACAGGACATGGGCAGCCAGTCATTGACTTTCACACTCCTTTATATGGTCTACCAAAATCAAAAAGCTACTATGAAGCCCAGTGACATCTGTGTGTGGTGCTCTGGAAAAGGGGATGTTTAGAGCGAGGGCTGATATTGTCACATTAAGAATATTGCTGAACACGGGATGTTTAGAGCGAGGGCTGGTATGTAATGTTGAGAACACTGTTGAACACGGGATGTTTAGAGCGAGGGATGGTAATGTCACGTTGAGAATGTTGAACACAGAATGTTTAGAGCGAGGGCTGGTATGTCACGTTGAGAATGTGTTAAACACCTTTTCACAAGGCAACCCTGCCTTGCAGGAGATGAAATTAAAATGGCAGAATGAGCAATTTGAAGACCTTTTAGAAGTCTTTTAGAAAAGAGCCACTGGGGGAGGAGGAGGGAAAAGAGAGGCAGGGAGGAGGCGGAGATTTTTAATTAAAAAAAATAAAATAAAATAAAAACCCAAGTAAAAAAAAAGAAGAAAAGAAAAGAGCCACTGCTCTTTTGAGGGACGCCATCTCAGGGCTGACACTGTAAAGACCAGATCCCTGACACACCAGCAGTATCAGTTCCAGGGGAGTGAGTAGCAGCAGGTCTCTGGAGCTGTAAGGGAGGAGTGTCTGTGTTGATGGTGGAGGGAGATGATGGCATGAAAGCGAAGCTTGCCTTTCCTCACATACAAGGCGTTTTGTACCAGGGTGGCCTTGTGTGTCAACTTCAAGGCATTCTTACCTGGGAATAAGGGGGAAAAGGTGTTTTTCTCATATCCATCCAGATTGGGAGCTATTCTGTTAGTGAGATATGTCCCTTCCCTAAAGAACACTGAAGTATTATACGTACTAACAACGTACCATTAAAGAAAGGAAAAGAAAATTCTACATTTTTGATGAAACGTGATTAAAATTGGTATTTTAAGCTCTACATACCCCAGCCATCAACAGTCACTAAAATGCACACACTTGCACAGTTTCTTCCATTCCTTCGATGCTCTGTGACTCATCTGTCATTGCTATTTCCTTTTAAAATTTATTTTTATTTTATATCTATGGCTATCTTGCCTGGGTGTGTATCTGGCTACCACAAAGTGCCCAAGGAGAGGAGGACAGTAGACCTCCCAGAACCAGAAGTACAGACTACCACATGAGCCACCATGTAAGTGCTGGGAATCGAACCCAGGTCCTCTGGAAGAGCAGCCAGAGCTCTTAACTGCTGAATCATTGCCCCAACCCTAGCACCACTGTTTTCTACAGGGTTGGTCCTATCCTTGACAGCATCAGTTTTCCCCATTCGTCTTTGGTACCTTCTCGTCTTTGCTGGGGCCTTTTAAGGCCTGGGCTTTGGCTTTGGAGGAGCACGGTTATCAAACAACCCTGCAGATCTTATAAGAAGCTTCTCCTGCACCTTGGCTTTATTTGCCTTAGCATCACCTTTAGTCTTTCTTTTTCCCACAGTGGTAGCATTGGGGGGACATAAACGTAAGGTGCAAGGATGCAGCGTCACCTGGCTTCAGCCCATCCCAGCATCATGCCTGTTTCTTCCGCACATGTGGGTTGGTTACTTGCTGCTTTATTATTTATTTTAAGAGGCTTGAAGCCATTTACATAATCCCTCTGAGTCCTGTTTTTTTTTTTTTTCCGTGTGTGTTTGTGTGTGTGTGAACAACTTGCAGAAGCCAGCTCTCTTCACCCTGTGTGTCCCTGGGATTGAATCAGACTGGGTGGCAAGTGTCTTCACCTTCTAAGCCATCTCACCTGGCTTTGAGCCCTAATTTTTGTATCAGTTTAACAGAGAGGCTGAGTAAAGAGTTGCTATAATGCTAATGAAAAAGGCAGGGACGTTTTCTGCTGTTTCTCTTATATCATATTGTGATTTTATGGCAGAAGGGATATTTTTATTGCATGACTATTATGAAATATATGCAAGATGGAGATTTCAGGGAAATACAAGGTTTTCCAAGGTATTACCTATAATACCAGCTAATGGATATTATATTATAAGGTAAAATAGTGTGTGTGTGTGTGTGTGTGTGTGGTGTGTGTGTGTGTGTGTGTATGCATGCAGAGAAGCAGGAAAGGAACCCTGAACCACACATCTTTCAGCTTTTTGTTAGATGCTTTGGAGAATGACACAAAGAAGCAGTGGCAGTGGCATGTGCCCCGAAAGCCATACAAACCTTCATGTCAAGAAGTGATTTTGATCATCAACTATCAATCAAGGATCCAGTGGAGTGGAGAAGGTCTCTGCTTCTCTGCTCTTGGGGAGCTTACATCTTAGTAGGCACAGAGATGTACCTACATGCTATACCATAAATATATTAGTGAGCTGAGGGAAATTACAGATAGAAGCTAGCGAGGGGCTTTCCCTTTCTGGGAAGGAGAGACGTGTGAGCTAGAATGTAGGACAGGAAGACTATCAGAGAGCTGCATGGTACAAGTAACCCAGAGAAGGGTGCTGTGGGCACAGCTTGCTGGGAGGGTGGAGCAGACAGTTCTGTAGGGTCAGTCTGAGGAAGCCAGTCGAGCTTAAGTTAGATAGGAAGCGCTTTTCCGTGTGTGTTTGTAAGGTAGGGGATAAGAGCTTAGCCCTGCCTTTGGGAAGTTTCCTCTGCCTGTGATGCCGGAGAGAGAGCACACTGCTTAGATGAAGTGGGAGATGCAGGTGGACTCATCTGTATTCTAAAGATAATGCGGGGAAATGAGCTAAATGAAGGCTAGTTCCCAGCTTGTCTGATAGAGAACTCTTGCAGTGGTCAGGACATCTGTGTGGAGCCTCACAGAAGGAAACTGGGGCATGACTTTGTTGGTGTTAAATGCGAGCTTTGGTAACAACACCGTCGCTGTTGCTGGTTTGGGTTCCTGGGAAAGGGTGAGGCTAGAGAAGTGAACTTGAAGCTTCTAGGCCAGGGAAGTGACTGCTGGACAGAGTTCTGAGACTCTGCATATGGATATATCCTACAAAGTGGCTGGAAACCACCCAGCCGGGACTGGAAGGAAGACCAGGCAAATGGATTCAAAGCCAAATGAGCATGAGCGTAGTGTCGTAGAACTCAAATGTACAGCACCGAAGGCTGGTGGACGCCAGCCCGCACATAGGCCGCTTGCATTTGGGGACCTTCTAGAGGGCAGAGTAGAGAGGGAAGTGGTGAAAATGTGAAGAGAAAGAGTTTCATAGAAGGGCAGTGGGCCGTTCCAACAGTTTTCCTGAGCTAATAGGAGTTTACCAACTCCCCCTGGACAGGGAAGGGACCAGCATAGGATCAAATCAGACCCTAATGTGGGTGACAGTTGTGTGGCTGGGGCAGACTGCGGGGCCACTGGCAGTGGCACCAGGATTTTCCCCTACTGCTTGTACTGGCTTTTTGGAACCCATTCTCTTTGGATGCATACCTTGCTCAGCCTAGATATAGTAGGGAGGGCCTTGGACCTTCCACAAAGCAATGTGCCTTACCCTCTCTGAGGAGTGGATGGGAGTGGGGTGGGGCAGACTGCGGGGCCACTGGCAGGGGCACCAGGATGCATCCCTACTGCTTGTACTGGCTTTTTGGAACCTATTCTCTTTGGATGAATACCTTGCTCAGCCTAGATATAGTAGGGAGGGCCTTGGACCTTCCTCAAAGCCATGTGCCTTGCCCTCTCTGAGGAGTGGATGGGAGTGGGGTGGGGGAGGTGGGGAGGGAGTGTGAACTGGGATTTGTATGGAAAATGAAAAAAGATAGTTTGTTTTCTTTTTAAAAAATTAAATAATGATAATAATTTAAAAAGGGCAGTGGGCCTTGTGACATCAGCATCCTGGAGAGACGGTAATTCCTCCCTGGGAAAATTGAAGCGCTCCTGTCCACTGAAGATCCCTGAGGTCTGTGCTTTCTTTCCTGTCCAAGATACTTCACCAGTTAGTCTTCTGTGCCAGCCTTGGGTGAGTGAGTGGTAGGCCTGGAATGGCTTTGCAATTTGTTTCTTTGCCTTTGTCTTATAATCATCGTGTCTGTGCAGTTGTAGGGGGCCTTTCGAATAGGCAAGAGCACAGGCCCAACTGGGTTCCTGTGTGGATGGTGAAATAAAAGACAGTATTGTGGAATAAGAGATTAGGGTGTGGGGGAGATGGTGGAACCAAGGCAGAATTGGTTTCTAAGTGCGGAGCCACTTTTCCTATATATTACTGAGGAGGAAACAATATCAGCCACAGGTTCAAGTATGGAAGCAAAGACTCTAAGTAGTAAGTAGTAACAGTACATAACATAGCAGGTGTGAAAGCCTCAGCCTCCTTTAGTTCCTGTATCCTCCCTACTTCTGAAAGAGATCTGAAGTCACCCGTCTGTAGACATACATCACAGAACTACTTATGCATCCTACCAATACTTCCTGATTGTCAATAATGACCCAGCAGAGGAGCCTGGGCTGCCATGGTCTTCCCTCGGGGAAGACACAGAGGAAAGCAGTTAGCGCTAATATAATAACAGCCCAGAATAGGAGAATGATTTCCATTGGATTCCACTTCCACAGGGTGTAGAAGGGGGTGAAAGCTGCCGGTCAGGAAGAAAAGAGGTACTTGAGGGGAAGCAGAGGGCAGAGCAAGGACAGATGTGAGCACAGCTGTGAGTGCAGCCTAGGAAGCCCGTGCTCTTGGGAGCATTGTGATGGGGTAAGGATGTGCTTCTGGCTTAGGCTAGAGCGGGAGACAAACTGGGCAGTGGAGAACCCTGGGCTTTAGATGGGAGCATCATTGATCTCTGTTGTTGAAGGAAGAGTAGAACCGTACAGATCAGTCTGACTTTTCTTTTTAATTTTTCCACTGTGTGCTCATACGCTGAAGTTCCTTGTCCCTGACGTGAATTGTTACCACATCAAATAAATTACTTCTTGAAATCCTATTCTGCCCTCTCCAATACTGTCTGTATTTTGTTCCATCAAAATACACCTGCATGTGTGGTTATTGTCTCATGCATCATAGGGTCTTCAGTGAGTTTGAAATGATACAGAGTTCTATATTTTTCATGGCATTGTGTGAGAGCAGGTTTTCCGTAAGGGTCATTTTGTTAAATAGCATGGGAGAATAAAAATTCTCTTTAATGGGCACATTTTAGCTCAGAAATTTGGGGGGATTGCCTTTTGTAAAAGGAAAAGGTGCAGCTATGTTTATGTGAAAGAAACAAGAGAGCCTTGTTTAGGAAGATCTTCTTTGTCTCAGAGGTGGCATGTGTTACCTTTGTGTGACTGATCGTGTGAGCGGTCAGTGAGTCGTCCATTTACACTGGCTCTGGTGGCCCTCCCTTCCTTCCTCCTTGGGTAGCATCTCATGTACCCTGACAAGTCATGTACAATGTGCCTTTCAAATCAGGCCCTTTCACAGGGCAAAGCCACTGGTATGGCTGAAATGGTTTGGGACATAAACTGCTAACGATAATTTCAGTAACTCTCAAAGAAAACCCAACTACTTTGTAATAAATCCCTTACACAACGAAACTGTAGTGGAAAATGCGAGTTTATTTTTTCATTCTTTCTTGCCACCTCCTACCTCTGAGAAGTTAATGGTTGAAGGAAAATTCTCAAGCCCAGCAGATCATGTCAAATATTTGGCTTGGTAGGATTAATATTTTACCGCAGTGACAGTGGGAGCACTGTCCCACTTTTGGGGTGATTATGTAAACTAATGAGCCTCATCCATTACAAAAACTTAGGGAAGCAAAAAGCTATTTATCATGTGGACTGCTTTGCCTGCGCTCCGAGGACACTGAAGTCAGTATTAAGCACTTGCAATGAGGTCGCATTTAATTAAGGTTTGCTCTCTCTGTGACGCTGAGGTTCATAATAGGTGACACTCACTATGGAAATGTTTAATACTGCTTTAGTTTCCAAAAGCTCAAACTTTGTTTTTCTTTGCCTTGCTCCACTGGCTTGACATTGGCTTTCATCTAAGTTTACTGTCCTCTGAGATTTTTCCATTACTGCGGATAGGAAGAAGCGGAAGGCTGGCGGTGATGTAATTGCATACCTCCGCCACTAGAGGGAAGTGACTCTAGTGTTTATCCTGGGGAAGGATATAAGTGGCTCTGACCCTGTCCCTCCTCTTGGAAGAGCTTATCCTTGGCCTAGGGGGCATCTCTGCTTCTCTCCTGAGGAGAATCAAGAGGCAGAAGGGGTAGAATTAAAGATATTTCTCTAGTATGTGAAATTAAATGCTCATCCATTTCCTTCAAGACAGCTCCTCCTAATGGGCTCTTTGCTTTTCTTTCTTTTCTTTGTTTGTTTGGTTTTTTTCCCCCTGTCCTAAGACACCATGACCAAGGAGTTTATTGGGGCCCGTGATTCCAAACGTTAGAGTCTGTGACTATTAGTCAGGACATGGTGGCAGGCAGGCAGGCAGGCACGGTGCTGCAGCAGTAGCCAAGAGCTCGCCTCATTTTCTGAAAATAGGAATCAGAAGCAGGAAAGGCACCAGCTAACTGGGAATGAGGTGGGCTTTTGAGTCCTCAAAGCCTGCTCCCCCAGCGACACACCTCTTCCAACGAGACCAAGCCTCCTAGTCCTTCCCAAACAGTCCTGCCAGCTATGGCCCAAGCATTCAAATCTATGAGTTTGTGGGGGCCATTCTCATGCAAACCTCACAGCAACCCTTGCTGGCGATCCTTCTGTCCGCTAGGTGGGTCATGACTCCAACTTCTAGGACATTAATCACTATTCTTAATGCTCAAGCTGTTAACATAATCCTGTTTGCAGCCTGTGAGGTAGGGTACTTAGGGGCTAAGCAGCTTCCCCAAGGTCACTGAATTCCTGCAGTCTGCTCCTGCTGGTCTGTTGTTATGAACCCAGGCAAGGGTTCCAGCATCTGTGTCCTCCACTGTGCTAAGATTGAACAACGCCTCTCCTCAAGCGTGAAGATACATTAACATCCACAGAAGCGTTACATTTGCAAACTGTTTTCATCAACATCTTTGCAGTCTTCTATGTGTGAGGACTGCTGAGATTTAAAACAAAAATATTAAGCATAACATGTTTTATGGGTTGAAAAGAACTGTTTGATGTAGAATGCCGGAATACTGTGAGGTGTCTGACAGAATGTCAGACAAAGCTGCCAGAGGCTGGAACTGTAGGACCTCAGTGTGTTTAAATGGCCCCATGCTATGCCTTCTCTCTGAGTCTCTGGAACATTCTGTATCTACCTCTTGTCCCAGCTCCCTGCTCCGTATTTCCTTGTGGGACATGAGCTCTCGTCTTCAAACCCAGAGGAAATGTTGAGCATGTGGGAGACGCACTTGACACTGCTCAGCTGGAGGTCTCACTACTTCACTGATGGGTGTGGCAACCCAGGTGTATGTCAACAACTGGGGAGCCTGTGTAGTCTTTGCCTTTGTAGTCTGATTCTCGCTATAGTTAGCCTTGTTGCAGAAAGTAAAATTGAGATTCAAAATTCACTGATTGTTGAGAACCTTCTGGAGGATTTCGTGTGGTCAGGGCTAAGATTGTCCCATAACTGAAATTAATGGTTGATAGGTGGATTTGTAGTCAAACTTTAGTTATTCTCTTTGATCAAAGAAATAAAAATAATGACCCGTTTAAAACAATCAGCTATGTCCTTAGAAGCTGTCAAGGTTTTAAGTTTGTTTATTTTTGTTTATTATATGCCAGTTTCATATTTGGATGTCAAGAGCCATGTGGATACTCAGTATCACTTCATCCCAGTTGATGATAAATGTGACTGGCCATACTTAGGTTATTTTTTTTAAAAAAAAATATAAAGTGTGTGTGTGTGTGTGTGTGTATTTTCTCTGCCTGTATTTTATACGTACCATGTGCGTGCCTAGAAATGGTTATAGCCACACGTGGGTGCTGGAAATGGAACCTGGATCCACTCAAGAACACGTTCCTCACTGCTAAGCCCCCTTGCCAGCATCCTGGATGCATCTCTGTGAAACTTTCTCACAAGTCACTAGGCTAGTCTTGGAGACTTCCGGATGTGAATGCATTCCAGGATTTATTTATTTATTTATTTGATATTTAGTAAGTTGATTAGATGTCATTTGGGAAAGAGAATAGCATTTTATGAATTTAGTTCCATCCTGAAGTGTTGCTCCTTCGGATAAAAAAGGAAACCCAGCAAGGTTTAGATTCATTTCAGTGACAGCGCAGTGTGGCTATCAGATGCAGGAGCTGAATTTGCCTCCCTGCTCAATCGACTGTGGCCTGGGTTGTCCCGAAGTACCCGCGGTTTAGGAGAATGGCTGTTACTGAGACCTCAGGACCAGCACAGTCTTCTGTGCTGTTACTGAAAATCCACTGGGACTGCAGAAATGGTTCCGTGATTAAGAGCCCTGCTGCTCTTGTAGAGGACCCTGGTTTGGTTTCTGGCATCCATCCAGACAGCTCACAACCAACTTTAACACATGCCAAGCAGCTTAAACCACTCCGGCTACAGGGGATCCAACACTCTCTTCTGGCCTCCAAGGGCATCTGCCCTCACTTGCACAAACCCACCTATAGACTCCTGTACACACATAATTACAATTAATTCTTTTAAGAAGAAAAAGACAAAACTAGGTGTCCTTTTTTGACTTGGGTACTCTTTTTATTTATGTGTTTATTGTGACCCCTTTTGTCATTGTTCTTTGCTGCCCTTGAGTATATACCATGTTGAAAAAAGTCAGGAATGTATGGCATAGTTTCTGTTTATACAATGCCACGAAATCTGCTTTCACCCTTTTCAAAAGTGTCCTTATTTGCATATTTATGAAGTGATGGGTGCAACCCTTTGGTGACATGCTGATGGATAGGTTGTCTTGTCTTGGAAACACATCTATGAGATTTTTCTGATCTGGGGACAGAGACAGGCCTCTGTTACACACTCCTTGTCTCACTCTCTAGTAAAACTAAAATTAGCAAATAGTCCCTCCTTTTAGGTTTATAGTGGTTCGTTTTGAGTTTGTCCCAAAAGATTCACATGTTGGGACCTTGGGACTCACAGTGGTGATGCCAAGAGATGTGAGACCCAGGCAGGTTCTCCAGTCCCAGAGATCAAGGCCAGAGAAGCCGCATGCCGAGAATAAAAGCATTATACTAAAGACTTTATAAGTTGTAGGCAAGAAGTGGGTTTGTGCCCAAGTATGGTCAACAGCTGAACACTTTAGGCAAGGACTTGGCGGAGGGGGGGGGGAGCTGGCAACTTCAGGGGAGGAAGTTGCCATAGTCACCAAGAATGCTGAAGTGGGCATTGGTGCCTTCCCTTTGTTCGAAGTTGGTGGGGTTTAGAGAGAGGAATGAGGCTTCTCAGACCGGGCAGGAGTGAGTAGGAGGTTCCAACTGAACACTTAAGTCACCAGAACTGAGGGGAAGCTAATGCCATGTGCCATGCTCTCCAGCCTCCAGAACTGTGAGCCAGCCTAACCTCTCTTCTTCACCGAGTGTCTACTCTTCGGTGCTTGATTGTAGCAGCAGAAAATGGACCGATACAGTGTTCTGCAGGTTCCTGGCCGCTCACGGAAGTAGCTCAAGGCCTTTTCTGTGATAATTACCAGCTGGCTCTTTTGAAGCCAGGTGTTCTGCAGTGGCATTTTTTGAAGCTCCTCTACTAGACGCTTATTAGTATAGATAAATGAAAGTGTTGTTCGGGGATGGACAGAAAGGAGTTTGACAGTCATATCTAATGTCATTCAACACAGTAGATGATGATCAGCTTTTCATTTCTGGCAAATGAAAGCCTCACTCCTGGGACAGGTGAAGGTTGCCCACACACACACCTGGAGAGAGCCTAGACCTGCTTGGTTTTCTGTCAAGCAGTATTATTTGAAAGTCATTGGAGTTGATTCCAGAAAGATGAGCTGGTGGTCAGGCAGACTGACTGATGACATCACTTGCTGAACACCAGAAAACAGCTTTTTTTTTTTTTTGAAACAGTCTGATTATGACTTTTATAGAACAGTCTATCAGCCCTGGCTATCTATGTAGACCTACTATGTAGACCAGGCTGGTCTCGAACTCACAGAGATCCATCTGCCTCTCCCTCCTGAGTGACAAGATTAAAAGCATGTGCCACCATGCCCAGCTAGGAAACAACTTCCTAAAGAATGTTTTAAGACCCAGGAAAACCATACCAAGAATAAAATAATTAAATTTCCTAGTTTTCTGTGAATCCCACAGGTCTTTTCCTGCGTATCCGTAGGATTATCATTACAAGCATGACATAGTCATTTTGTTGGGTTTCTGGGGCCGATTGCCATGCTTTGGTATCAGTTCACAGAAGCCGTTTATTTTGGTGCCTGCATAGGTAGCAGATAGGTCATCCACCCTCTTGACTGAGGAAAATAGAGTGTCTACATCAGTAGCAAGCAGCCTCTCAGTGCTCTGCATCTTCGTGCCTCTGCTCCAGAGGAGGGCTGGGGAGATGGGGTGGAGGCCATTGCCTGCTGGGAAGCTTCCCCATAGGTGCTGAAGCATTTCTCATGGAATTCAGACTCTGCCGTGATGAGCGGACTTTCCCCATCACCAGCATCTCGCGCTGGTCGCTCAAACCCCCAACTCTAAAACACAACTCCAGGGAATGGTCCACACCGTCACCATAATCAACTAAAATGTTTCTACTTAGTTAAAGCGATAGGTAAAGATGGCTAATTTTGGAGGAAAACCAAGAAGATGGAGGAATGACCTTTCGCTGGAGGAGGTGGTCTGATGGGGAGAGGTGCCCACAAAAGTGTCTGAGTGCCAGAGTGCGCTCAGGTCAGGCAACTAGACCACTTGCCTTTGCAGCTTCTCCATTTAGGGGTGGAAGAATTTATAATGGAACTGACCTACATGAGCCGGAAGGTGTAGGCTGTGAGGGTAGCGGCCAGCAGGTTATAACCTTGAGCACTGCTGATCTAACACCTTAAATTCTCATCTTCTCTTTTGGAGTTGTGTGTGTTGATTTTGTTCCCACCAAGATTGAGTTTCCAACCTTGGAAAAAGGTCACCCTGCCCAAGCTCCTGTTTTTAGCCATCCTTTCAGGAAACAAAACAAAACTGTACTTCAGCCATCTTTATTGTAGAGGAGCATTAAGATGCTAATACAAGTTTGGAGTTCATAATTTAATAAAGCATTAATATCTACCTAAGTGTCATCCACTTAAATTTGTATTGCTATTTTTGTTTCTCATTATGAAGACTGTTTATAATAATAGCACTTAAGAGAAAATTATCTGAGGATTGGAGAGATGGCTTAGTGGCTAAGAGCACTGGCTGCTCTTGCAGAGGACCTGGGTTTGATTCCTAGCACCCACATAGTGTCTCTCACCATCTGTAACTCTAGTTCCAGGGGATCCAGTGCCCTCTTCTGGCTTCCATAGGTACTGCATGCAAATGATGGATGTCTGTACATTTAAGCACTCAATATGCTCAAAAAAATTAAACTAAAGGTAGAGAGATGGATCAGTGGTTAAGAGACTGGCTATTCTTTCAGAGGACCCAGGTTCAATCCCTGCCACCCATGGAGTCTCTCACAACTATCCAGTTCCCAGTTATCAAGCACCGTCTCCTGACCTCCTCTGGAACTAGGCATACATGTGGTATCTGACATATTTATACAGACACCCGTACACATAGAAAATATTTTTTCAAAGTGCAATTAAAAAAGAATCAAGCAGGCATTGTGGTACATGCCTTCAGTCCCAGCACTCAGGAAGCAGATGTAGGCAGACCTCTATGAGTTTTAGGTCAGCCTGGTCTACTTAGTAAGTTCCGGGACAGCCTGGGCTACACAGAAAAACCCTGTCTTAACCAAAACTTTTTTCTTTCTTTCTTTCTTTCTTTCTTTCTTTCTTTCTTTTCTTTTCTTTTCTTTTCTTTTTTTTTTTCTTTCGAAAGACAAACCAGCTAGCCCAGTGAGAAAAGGCACCATGGGTTTGGAAATGCCTCCTCGTGGCTTATATGTAGCTGTTGGAGAATTAGGAGAATATTAACAGGTTTGGCTTTTTCTTTCCCAGAAGCTTAGAAAATAATATGTGTATATATCCATTCATCCTGAGTGTCTACTTTGTACTTGAGGCACACGCTGGTGAATAGCATCTGTCCTTGTACTCGGAGAGCTCAGAGCCTGGTGGGGAATTAGACCTGTAAACACACCGTCATGCTGCAGAAGAGTGATCGCTGTACAGGAGGCATGCTCTGCATAAATGCATCGGGGAGCCTGCAGGAGAAAGTCAAACAAACTTTGCTGGAGGGTGACCTTCCAGCTCTCACTTGAAAGACAAAAGGAAGGTTCCCAAGCAAAGGAGGTGGAAATGCTAGAAACAGGGACCAGACTGTGCTAAATGTGTGGCAGGGCTCGCTGTGTCCGGGGAGCCAAAAGTAATGTGGTATGGTGGACAAGTGCATATTTTATTGTTGAAGCATAAACCGCGAGATGGCCCACATCCAGGGACTAAGCGGGAGAGATAATGACAGATGACATAATAGAATAGCCCATCAGAAGACATCTTAATTTTCTTGAGATGTGCCTCTCAAAGTCTACAGAAGTCACCTGGCGTGCTATGATGCTCTATCGAAGCATTTGGTGCAAAGAGGAGGCCAGGAATCTGCATTTCCTACCCAGTCTGAAATGAGCCAGTGTTGGGAGACAGAGACCCACCTGCAGAAGCGTTACTGGGCAGCAATGCTGAGCTGTTGAGCGTTGTTTCTGGGGTCAGTGATAGGACCACAGGCAGACGTGAGGACTGGATGGGGTGGGAGGGACAGCTTCACAGTGGTGGTAGGGAGACTGAGAAGCAGGAGGGGGCACTGACTTCATCCAGGTCGGAAATGACAGCCATCACAAGGGAGAGCCCAGAGGCAACGTTCTGTTTTACTTGGGAGGCAGAGGCAGGCAGAGGCAGGCAGATCGCTGAGTCTAGCCTGTCTACAGAGTGCGTCCCAGGACAGCCAGAACTACACGAAGAAGCCCTGTCTCAAAAAAGCAAAAATAAAGAAAAATAAATAAAACTATTTTGCTTTGTTCTTTTATCATTTTCTGTGCTATGAAAACCTCCTTCCCCCTTTCCTGCTACTTTAAGCAGCGTTTTCTCTTTGGCTTTCCAGTGTCTCCTATGGGCATGCCAACTGGCTTCCCTACTTTTTCCCATGGTTATTATAAAGGTTATATTATTCTTTATAACTCTGTATGCACTTGATCTCCTAAGGGTCACTAATGGGGACAGTCTTTATTTCACAGTAAATAAATACTCAGCTTTCGTCTGCTTTGGTTGCTTTTAGTGACTCTTGCTACAATTCTTAATAAGTAAAATATCTCTTTAAAAACCATTTTATGATCACCGTGGTGCTTGTTATGGTTTTTTTTGATAAAATCTAGGACAATATATCTGATATATTGTATATATGTTTTTGTGTTGATGTTAGGAGCGGCAGGGCTGTGTCCCCGGCACCCAGCCGCCCGCATGGCTAGCTTATGCCCGAAATAATTACACGGAAACTGTATTCTTTCAAACACTGCCTGGCCCATTACTGTAGCCTCTTATTGGCTAGCTCTTACATATTGTTCTAACCCATTTCTAATATTCTGTGTAGCCCACGAGCTGGCTTACCAGGGAGGATCTTAACCTGCGTCTGTCTGGAGCTGGAGAATCATGGTGACTCCTTGACTAAGCTTCTTTTTCCAGCATTCTCTTCTGTTTACTCCACCTACCTAATTTTCTGTCCTATGAGGGCCGAGGCAGTTTCTTTATTATTAACCAATGAAAGCAACAGAAAAGATACAAGACCTACCTACATCATTTTTAGTACCAAAAAATTTGTGCTGTCTTTTTCATCACAGCCTAAGTAATGAAAGACAGTAAAGTTGGAAATGTTTAGGCCCATAGAAGGTAACAAAGTTATATGTGCTGGCTTACAGCCATTCAGTAGCTCCAATGAGGCCTGTCAGGTTTAGCCTATATTTTCCTGTATACTTTTCAAGGAGGCTTCCTGTCATTTATGAGCAATGAAAGAAGAAAGTGTGCAGTGTAATGTGGAGAAGCAGGCTTCGAATTCAAAACAGTTTGCAAAAAATGCACAGCTCCTCCGGTCTGCAGATAGCCAATGCATATATTCCATGTAAAACAAAACACTGTGCAGATTTATAACCCAACTGGCTTCAAAAATACCCATTTGCCAAGTTGCCACAGACAGGTAAAGATTTATGCCTGGAAGACAGTGAGATTTTTCATTTTTTCATATTATAGAAGTCCCGGGAGTAGGAATGGCTGCTTTTTAAAAGCAATTTTAGTATGTACTTTCAAGGCCCATAGAGCTTTACATATACGTCTTATTCCCTGTGTCAAAAACATCAATCACAATTTATGAAAACGTCACTGAACATGTGCTCTTTCTTAATTTTGTAAATTCTTTAGCTTTGCCTCCCATTCATGAGAACGAAACTGCCCAGTGTGTTGGTTTTGGAAATTGAAATTAGACTTTTTTAAAATTAACAATAATTAGCTAGTGAACCTCTTAGCTGGCAGTGTGCTTAGTTATTATGTAGGAACCTCTGGGTTTGCTGTCCTGTACCTCATAAACCAAGTATGGTGACGGTGCTTGTGATCCCAGCACTTGGGAGGTAGAGGCAGGAAGATCAGAAGCTCAGGTCACCCTTGGGGGTATAGTCTGCATGAGATCAGATAATAATAATATTGATGAAAATGTAAAATGTTTAAATAATAAAAGTATAATCTCACACCGATAGTCGCTGAAATGTTTTATTTTTATTTTTGATATAATATTTTAAACAGTCATTGAGCTCCGGTCTTCAGTTATTTCAGGAACAATTCTCATTTTATCCATATTGTAAAAACATTGTTCTGGCTTCCTCCAGCTACTGTAACCACCTAGACAGACAAAGTAGGTGAATTCTTGAGGCTTCTCGTGTTCACAGTTTTAGAGGTCAGAAGCCCAAAGTCAACTTTCCCTGGACTGAGCTAAAAGGGCTACGTGGGAGTCCCCCTCCCCCCACTCCAGCCACATTCTTTGCATTCCTGGGCTTTTGTCCCCCCCCCCCCTTTCCCCTTTCTGACTGCATTAACCTCTCTTCCTACCTCCCTCTGCCCTTCTTTTAGAGAGACTGTGGTGATTGTACCTGAGGGCCACTGTGGGTGACCTGGAACCCCTTCCATTAATCACATCCCCAGAATGGCTCTTGCCATGCAGGTACCATAGTCACAGGCTCTCCAGAGTTTAGCCTGGACGCCTCTGGAATCTGTTATCCAGGCTACTGTCCTGGTCGGTTCCTTCAGTTCCAGTTATTGACTGTTTTAGGACAGATTGCCTTTCTTTCGAACTTTCAGACCCACCCTCCCCAACACATAAACACCAATACTATGCATCATAAGCAGTGCGGAATTTATTTCCATACCTGAAAATCTTCTCCATATGATGTAGTATTGTATTATATATTGTCCACACATTTATTTGTCATCTGTACATATTGTTAATTCCAAAGACGTGAGGAGAAAGACCGCCAACCCAAATTCATGAGAGCAAACATTTGATTCATGTGTACAGGTTACCCCCCACTGAGGCAGGGTTCAAGAGGTCAGCATTGGACATGGGCAAGATGAGGGTTTTTATAGCTCAGGGGAAGGGCGTTCCCAAGTGGGGGATTTGGCAGGCAAATGGGCAGGGTTACAGAAGCAGAACATAGCAAGCTAGTCATAACAACCTCTGGTGAAACAGAGACACATTTGCAAGGCAGTCATAACAAGGTAGGTGGCCATAAAAAGGTGGCTCTAACAAGGTAGTCATAATAACTTTCTTGAAACAAAGGCATGGTTGCCATTTCCTGGAACAGGCAGTACAGAACCGTTTATGGTTAAGTTTTTAGATGGGGCATAGCCCAATCCTTGAGGAGCAGAAGTTTAATCATAAACAAGAATGAACCTAGTTTGTCTTTACTACAATGCTGCTTTCAAGCCCAAGATGGAGGCAGGGCTGGTTTATCAGTATGTGTTTGTGTATATGTATGCATATGTGTGTTTTCGTCCTCTAAATTGATTATAGAATGTTGGTACAGAGTGCTTGTCTCCCTGTGCCTTCACTGACATTGAATACTAAAGTGTTTTAATCTTTGACAGGTAAAAATCATATCTGATATTTTTAATCACAGCTCTCCGATAGCTGTTCATGGCTGACATTTTGTTTATGCCCCTATAAACTAACATTTCTTCAAAAACTTCTATTGGTATCAAAATTATGGGACTTAATGAAACTCAGCTGAACTTTGCTTGGAAACTGCCTGGCTAACTTCCATGTCCTCACGGACATGTTATCCTGCTTCATGACGGTTTGAATCAGCTTTAACAATGGAGTAACATTCTTCTCATTGCAGAAGCACCATCCCTACCTCTGTCTGCCTGCTTCTTTGTGGTACTTTCGTCACAACTCCTTCCTCCCATTTTAATGGGGATATTTTTCTATAACCATAGTTATCTGACCTGGAAAAATACTCGAGAAAAGATGAACTGATAAATTAACCATAATCTTACGTTACAGAAAGGTCTTAGTGTCCGCTCTAAAGGGCTAAATATAACCACACCGACTCTCTTCAACCAGATTGTCACTTCTTATAATTGCGCTGTAATTCACGCTTGGAAGCAGAATGAGAAATGATGGACCTTGGACCCAGGCTTCTGGATCAAGTAGCACCATGTCCTTGAAGTTAGCTCCATCCTGAGATGTATTCTATACTGATTGGGGCTCACTGCAGCCACCAAAAAAAGCATTTAGCATTTCATCTCTAACTGATCGTATATCTATACCGTCTCATAATTAAGTGCGTGTGCCTAGGTCCCTATTTTGTGGCATTTTAGAGTCTGAGATAATAGATAGATGTTCTCAGTGCATCCAGCACACGTAAATAATGGAATGGACTTAGGGATCTGTGACACTCAAATAGGAATAGGCAGGAAAAACCTGTTAAAGTATTGACCTGTGAACAAGCTCACCCTCAGTCTCTTCTTACCCTCACTGACCCCTACAGCCCTCATTGTTCGACCCCTTGCTCATTTCTCTGTCTTTGCTTCTCCTTTGTTTTAGCTTTCAACCCACTGATGGTATTAAAGATTTAAAGATGAAGGAAGGAGAGCCCTAGCCTGCAAGGAGCTCTTCTCTGAGGAGAACTTATCTGAAGCAAATGTGGATATTGACAGGGACTGACCTCTATTGTGCAGGGGCTGCTGATGATAGAACCCAGGAGAGAGATGCGTCTCACCCTCTGCTGGTGCCATGTTTACACAGAGACTACCCAGAACAAAGCGCTGCAGAGTTGAGCTCAAGGCTAGGAAGATCTAGTCTTGCTCTCTAAGTGAGGCCTTCCTGTACGTGAGAGAGCAGTGACTTCTAGGAGTTGCTCTCCCTCTGTTTCATGATTATTTCGATATCTTGTTAGAGGCTCATGCTCTGCGTCACTGTGATTTACTGATATGACATGTTTATCTAATGATTCTTTAGCAATTAAAAAAAAATCGGGAGTCAGATATCAGGGTAAAAATTTGTATTATCAGAAAACCGACCAGTAACCTCCTATCTCATCTGTTCCTCCATCCAAAAGGACTGAGATTCTCGCTAAGCCTGCCTTACTACTTTCTGTCTCTCTATCTGGCCTCAGTCCTCCAAAACTTCTATGGTTAAGTTTGGTCAGCTAGCGGCTAGCTCTGCCCTCTGAGTCAAAGCAAACTCTATTGTCAGAGTGTGATCAAAATATCACGCAATGCTGATATGTACCCCAGACGGCTGTTTTAGAGTCAAGAAGCCAACTTGTCTTACCGTTCTATTGCTGGGAAGAGATCCCATGACCAAGGCAAGTTATAAAGGGAGCATTCGATGCGGGAGCTCAAGGTTCTAGAGGGTTAAAGTCTGTAGTCATCATGGCAGGAAGCATGAGCATGGCCCAGGCAGGCAGGCAAATTGTGTTGGGGCACTAGAAAGAAAAGTGTATCAAGAGACAAGGAGAAGAGGGTTCAATGGGAATAGGTGGACTCCTAGAACCTCAGCGCCTGCCACCAGTGACTCATCTTCCTCCAAGGCCTCACTTTCTAATCTTTCCCAAACAGTTTTACCAACTAGTTACCAAGCATTCAAATCTATGAGCCCATGAAGGCCATTCTCATTCAGATCTGCACACTACTTAGCTATGGATCTCCCAGTAACCTCCGGCCTATGGCCTTTTCTGGTAGCAGGTCATGCTCTCCTCTGGGGGGCACTCTCTCCGACTCAGTTGTGGCCTTCTCACAGGGCCTTCCCCTGCTAGACAGGGCAGACATTTGCCAGGGCCTCCTTCCTAGAAGTGCTTCCCTGCCCGCTCCCCAGGCCTGCCCCACCATGCTTAGCCTTCATACATATCAACCCACCATGTTTATCCAGCATACATGTCGAGGAGCTCCTTTGGGTAGAAAAGTCCTCATTTCCCATCTCTCTCTCTTAGATTTATTGAAGTTACTGGCTGTCTGCTACCTGTGCAAACTTCTGCTTCTCCTGGGATCCTCTACTCATTTTACCCTTCTTTCGTCCTGTCCTGTCACCATTTCCAGCTTGTCCTTCATGAGAACAGTGAGGTTTATATATGGTTCTCTGGTAAATTGTTAGGAAAGAGAAATCAACTGTCTTTACTAATTGTTTTCCCCACAACTTTATCTTAACTTATGGTTCTACCTTTTTTTTTTTTTTAACTTTGTCTAGGATGATACAATGTGATTATTGTCTGCTATGGGTTTCAGCATTCAAATATATCCCTACCAGTTCATCATCATTTATTTTTTTTAATATTTGAGTATTGTGGGCATCCATATGTTTAATAACACTAGGAGACTCTTCTTTAACCTGCTGTTCTTCCTTGTGTTCTGTGTTCTTTCTCCCGAGCACAGCATCCCAGTCCTAACACCTTGTCCCAGGACACGTAGTCCCCTCGTAGTATGCTGAGAAGAGTCTGTAGATACCAGCTTGTCACGCCATTCTGTGTGGCATTGATCTGGAGGGAGAGCAGGAAGTCTGTAAGGAGGACATGTGTTTTTAAGATTCAAGGAGAATGAATCGTGAAGGAGGAGACCTTCTATTGTACACCATGTCTTCCAGAGCTAGCGGCCCAGTAGGACGACAAGCTTGTTTTCCCATAGCATTTCCCCTCCTTGAAAACGCAGTGGCTGCAAGTGCCCTTCTGATGAATGAGTGAGCAGTCTGCATCCCAAATGCTCTCCTGTGCTGTGTAGGTTTACTGCTTGTCCAGCGAGCCCTTGCCTGAGTGTCTGTGTGTTGGCCTAGACCAGCTCTCTGCTTAAGAACTTTCTTCTTGGTGCTGCAGTCACAGCTCGATCGCAATTGCAATTCAACTATGCTTCCTTTTCTGTCTCTGTAATTATTTTGTCTGTAGAAAAATGTCAGTAGTTCTGACAAATTGAATCCCGTGTTTACTGACTGCCTCGTCTTCTGAATCACAGGTTCCTGAATCAAGTCAAACAGGTTAGAAGACAGGTTCCACTGGAGCGTCACACCTACTCTTATCATTAGTGAGTGTGGGAATCTATCACGAACTGGCTCTGTATTAGGTAATTCATCACTCTCTGTGTGGGTACTTTACCTAGTCTTATGTTTTCAGTGTAGAAATCTTCCAGATCTTCCCAGAAGCTTTCAGTAAAAAAAAATATTAAAATATATTTAGTTAATATGACTAGCATCGGGGCTGGAGAGATGACCTGGCACATAAGAGCATGGACCAGAATTTGGTTCTCAGAACCCATGTTGTGTTGCTCTAGGTCAGCAGGATCCAGTGCCCTCTTCTGGAGTCTTCGGGCACCTGCACAGATGTATGCTCATCCCACACTTGATAATAAGAATAAAATGAGAAAAAATAATAATAAGAAAAAAAATAATGAGAAAAAAATCTTAACAGTAGTGACTAGTACCTGAGAGTTTGAGATATTGCCCAACATTGAGAGCAGAGGCAGAGAAGAGGAAAGATAAAGGTTTGATTTCATCAGCGTCCTCACTTTAGCTGCTGCTGTCTTCATAGGCAGTGCCAAGTACATGAACTTTTCTAGAAGGACCATGGAGGATGTAAAAGTTGGGAAGTACAGACGTCAGGTCTTCAGTTCATCCAGAGCTGAATTCTTACTCTATGTATATCTCCGACTTGTGACTAAAAACTGTTCTAGGAAACTTGACCCCCCCCGCCCCAACTCTCCACCCCTCCTCCTCTTCTTCTGTGGATGCAAACCTAGCTCCATATGGGGTCTGATACTTACTTCTTAACCCTCAAATGTTGTCTGCTTTCAGCAGAGAGATACTTGGATTCACGATTTTTGTAGCACAATTTCAAATCCTCTTTCACCTTCTTGATTGCTCTTCTATGGCAGCTATGATAGATAGTCACCCATCTTCATTAGAAATCTCAGAAAGTCTGGTTTGTCTGTAGAATGTGGGGATGGTACTCAAGCAGGAGTTTTTCCTGTGGTTGACTGTGGTATTTCCCGATGCCACGCTAGGAGCTGAGGAATGTTGCCTCTAGTATCCTTCCATCTCTTGGTAACAATGAGTTGGTGAGAGAGAGTCTTAAGAATATAATAATCTTCTTGGAAAATCGTGAGGAAATTGGGGTTCTATGAGAACACCGATGCATCTGTTCACACTGGTCACTTTGGATATCATAGAATTAGTAGACACCTGGATATTGGAATTGTGTATTCAAAAAGTGTCTTTAAAAATGTCCGTGTAAGTTAGGAGCTGTCGGGTTTCTGGAAATACAGAGAGCAATAAAGCATGGCCTTAACCTTGAGAAAGTCACATGCTGTAGGGAAGGTGGCAGCAACAGTCAATCAGAGTCCAGTGTGACTGCCATCACACTGGGTAGACCCAGTTTCCGGGCCTGGTGAGCACAGAACATGCCATAGTGCCCTCAGCTCCTGGTTACAATGAGGGAAGGAAGCTTTCTTTTAGAGTCTTTATATCATCAGTGCTGAGTCACTGGTGGGGTTTTATACGTGTCATCTCATTATCCTTTATGTATGCCAACTCCCAGAGGTTGGTCCTGTTAGGGACCTATATTATAATTAGGGAAAACAGGCAGAGATGGAGTAACTTGCTTAAAGTCACGTTACGTGTTGAGTCCAGATTCAAAGACAACGTGACACCTTTCTCAGAGCCATTGTCTAGAACAGTGGCCCCTGACAAAATGGCATTGGCAGTGTGTGCAGACATTTTTGATGGACATTTTTGCTATCCAGTGGAAAGAGTCTAGGATACTGTCCAACATTTTCCAAAGTACAGGAAACCCTCCAAAGCAAAGAATGCCCAGGCTACAGAGTCACTAATGAGAATGGCCCAGGCACACTGTCCCTAGTGAGCAGTCTGTCTATGGCTTTGGAGCTACTTTTTATCTGCCTCTGAACAGTCATTTAGATGATCAGTCACCTGTAGTTATCCACTGGGTCCAAATTCTAGAGATCTTGAAGGACGCCAGAGACCAGTGATGTCCAAGTCTTCTACAAATGGGGCCCAAGAGATGGCTCCACAGTTTATAACACTTGCTCTTGCAGGTTGAATGCCCAGCACATTTAGTGGCTCACAACTGTCTGTCTTCCCAGTTCCAGGGGGTGTGATGCCCTCCTTTGGCCACTGCTGGATACCTGTGTCCCACGGAGCACATATAGACAAACAGGCACATACATGTACACAAATAAAATAAACATTTAAAAACTTTAACATTTTTATAAGACTGAATATTTGCATATGAGTGCCACATCCTCCCACATATGGTAAATCTTCTCTAGATAATGTTCAATATAAAATAAAATATGCAAGCTGAGTAAATAATTGCTGTAACATATTGTTTTGGGAATGCGAGCACACATGTTGACTAGTCACACAGTTTTATATACGAGGTTTGTTGTTATTTGTTAGTTCTTTGGCTTTGTATTCTTGAGACAGGATCCTGCTGTATAGAGCAGACTGTCCTAGAACCCAGGCAGGGGTTTGTCTCAGCCTCTGCTGAGAGCTGGGATTCCACGTGTGTACCACCACACCTGGGTATTCTTTACATATTTTCATTGTGAGTATGCTTGAAGCTGTCGGTGCAAAAGGGTGGCTGTACTTCAAAACATTCAAAAACCAACAAGGGATGGATGACCTTAGAGATGACAAAGACACTGAGCCAAAGCTCTTAGGAATTTGGAAGATAGGTCTCTTGTCACTGAACTGCTCAAGATCTGTTTGTGTGTAAAATTGAGCGGATTCTATGATTTTCTTTTATTTCTACAAGTTGGAAAAATCTGTGGAGATTCTGGAAGAAAGTGGTATTGTGGGTATGAATGCCCTTTATAAGACTTAAAATCAGCCAGATAGTGGTGGCACATGCTTTTAATCTTGGTGCTTGGGAGGCAGAGGCAGGCAAATCTCTTGAGTTTCAGGCCAGCCTGGTCTACAGAGTGAGTTCTAGGACAGCCAGGGCCACACAGAGAAACCCTGTCTCAAAAAACCAAACCAACCAGCCAACAAAAATTATTATCAAACAAACACAATTATTATTTTGGAGTCTTGGGGTGAGAAAATATTTCTGTGGACCACAAGATTTATATATTATAAATTTATATATTTATATATAGAGATACATATTAAATTAAAAGTAAATATTTAAATTGTAATTTTTTTCTTTATATACTTTTTGAATATTTGTGGTCTGATAAGTTATTTAAATACTGTGCATTTCTTCAAAATGAAAACAATCAGATTCATCCCTTAATTATGTTCCTTTCAAATTCTAACTTCATGGAAGGGGAAAGAATTGAAGTTGTTAAATCAGTTCCAGGTAGTGTGTTAATGTGAGAAGCAACATACACTAGATCCATCTTTCGAGTCAGTGAGGCCAAACAGGTGTGCACTGTAGTCATCCATCGAGTGGGTGTAAACTCATGAATTTTGTGTCTCTGAGGTTTTTGGTGAGTGTAGTGGCTTGGCGTGTGCGTGTTTCTTCCAGACAACAGGTTGTGTCAGCTCCTGGTCATCAGGCACAATTGTGGCCTTCCCTCCGAATGTGCCAGGTCCTACGGTGACTCACCCAAGCCTTCAGGTGTGTACAGCACACACTCGTGTTCCGGCGCAGCAGCTGGAGTTATTTATTTATTTTGAGGGACGGATCCATTTCACACTCCAGGATAGGGGAGCTGCGAGGATGCTCCCTGCGCCTGCTCCTGGGCAGAGTACACTAGGGGGCCGCTCTGTTTCCCCAGGAGGTCCAGCTGGGGACTGTGCCAGAGCCGGGCCACCCTCCTTCCAGCTGGACCCTACATAAAGGTGTCAGATTCAAGTCCTCCGATAGGTCAGTCTTCTAAAAGTGCGTTCAAGTTTCTATGGTGTTGGGTTTTTTTTTTTTTCCTCCCAGAAGGGGAGGGCAAGAGGAGCTTTTGCTGTACAAATTCTTTTCCTTGTATGTAGACGCTAAAAGGAAGCTTCGCACTGGGCATGTTCGGATGTGAATGGGTTTGCTGATAAGCAACAGCCTCCCGGAACCATAGGCTTAAAATAGTCCTCCCACCACCTCCCCCCAGGAGCTGCAAATGGTATCTGCCAAACAGATGACAAAGTACCTTGGACTGAATCACACCGAGACAGCATTTTGAGCAGAAGGCAGGCTAAACTCTTGTAATTACTGTTTATAGCTGGCCGGGGCTTCCTAAGAGAGGGCAAACACAAGAGGAAATAAGTTTCCTGAACCTTTCAGATGGCTGTGCACTAATTAAAGGCCAGCACGGGACAGGTAATTCTCAGACAGGCACCGAGTTGTTCCTGAGACCACAGTTCACCGCACGTTTTTTCTCTGGAGGGAGCGAATAGATAATTGGGACATTTCCCCCCTTTATTTTTCCTCCCATCTCCGTTTTGAACTCATGGCCTTGAACTCACAGTGAATTGAAGAAAGAAAGCGATGGATATGTCTGACCCCAATTTCTGGACTGTGCTCTCAAACTTTACTCTGCCTCATTTGAGGAGTGGGAACAGACTTCGGCGCACACAAAGGTAAAAAAACGCGGGATCTTCCTCTGGAGTAGGGAAGGCTTTCTCTACCAGAGGCTGGGGGCTGCCGGGTCCTCACCGCACCTGGCATTTTGTTTGTTGGTGACAGTTTGAAAAGTTTGTACCTTCTTGGGGGAGGGGGGAATTGTCTCTGTTTCAGTGGTTCCTCTCCTCTGTGGGGCTTCCTGGGGTTTCCTGAGCACTCTGCCCAGAATTCTTTCGCAGTGTGGATAATCAGACATTGCCTTGCAATGGGGCGCTTTGTCTCTGTCCATTTATCTACGTGTATTTTTATCATTTCATTCACCCAGACCTGGGCCTACTGGCATTCCTTATAGAGAGCCTCCTGGAGGTTCCCCTACGTCAGATATTTCATCCATCGATTTAGAAGATGCGAATCTGTGTTGCAGAGATAACCCAGTGATCCTATTTCTCACTGACTGCTTTTTAAAGAAGATCTGTACAACTTTAGCATTTTGACTTTTTATTGTTTTGCTGACATTAATTACTCAGATAGGGCTGGTCTTTCATTTGTACTATATATTTGACAGAATGGCTGTAGGTGGGGTAGAGTTGGTTGGGAGTCGAGATGGGACTCCCTCTGCAAGTGAAAGGGAGGTCAGAGTGTGTTTGCAGATGGCTGGAGTGAGATTATGATTTAAAGGAGGCATTTCTCACCCCCATTTCCAGTAGCGTTGATGTTCTTTGAGAGGGTTACACCCCCTCCATTGTGTAAATACAGATTCTTTTTGAAAATCAAAATTTGGTTTGGCATATACGTGCGAACATGCTTGAAACAGTCCAGTCAAATAAACAGGATGCCGACTATCAGATTTGGAACTTTGCAATCTCTGTTCTCTCTGCTCTTTAGAGAAATACAAGAAAATAGCTTTTTTTGGTGGAGCAATACCTGTAGCTATGGATAGTGTTAATGCAGATATAAAGTGCTTCCAAAAGTTAGTCATGTTTCTTTTTGAATTTTTAAGGTATCTTTTGTAGCTTAGAGTACATACACACACATATATACATATACACATCCACAAATCATATACATGCTGATATCTGTGTGTGTGCGCACGTGCATGCGTGCGCCAGAGAGAGAGAGAGAGAGAGAAAGAGAGAGAGAGATCTGGAAGATTTTAAGATCATATTAATGCAACTTGAACAATGCTGACATCCCTAAATCCCATTGAATTCTTCAGCTGTTTTGCTTGTTTTATGATATACCTGGGCTCTTTCACTGTGTCCTCCATGCCCCCAAATTTTCAACATAACAAGTAAGGTTGAGGAGAAATACAGAATCTCTGTGAATGGGCCATTGTGTCTCACCATACTAAACGCCAAGGTTCTCACCTGTTCTGTTTGGTTAGAGCATTTTGTTTCCCGAGAGGGCAGTCCTGACTGTGCCACAGTTCTGCCCTCACCTAGAGCCAGATAAAGAGGCCCTGCCATTGTACCCGTATGTCTGGTCCTGAAAAGCAGGTGGAACCTTTGTTCCTCGTCCCTGCCCACCTGTTGATGGTCCCATGGAAAGAGTCTGCTGCGTGAGGAATTCTCAGGCTGGACAGACCTGTGTCTTAGGACAGTATCTGGTCTAGCCTGCTCACTCCAATTAAGTCTGATGTAACCTGGGCCAGGAGAGTTGGGGAGAGCCGTTTCCACTCTCCAAGTCATGGACGTGTGTCTTCAGTTCAGGAAAACAGAAAGATGGGTTCTGGTCTTCCTTTCTTGGAGTCTGGTGTTTGCAAATGTGCCCCACAGACCACCTCAGCAGCCACCCTTCTACTTACTGTCTATCAACAGGATAGCCTTGCTTTGTACTTAGTGATCTGGCGTCCCTGATCCAGAATGCTTAGAAACAATGTATTTTTGATTTCAGGTATTCTTGGAGTTCGGAATATGTGCATAGATGTCACTGGTGGAATGTCTCTAATTAGAAACAACTCTAAAACCCAAAACGTAGGAACGTACTCAGTTTGTGATTTTCTGGCCTTTGGACTTTGAGTTCTCAGATGAGGGAGCTCAGCTTGTCTGTAGACTCGGAAGGTTGACGGGCAGAGACCCTCCTGTGGTGTGTGTGGCTGCGCAGGTCAGTTGTGTCTTCCCCAAGCACGTGGGAAATGTGTGCATATTCCGTGGCCTTCCCTTTCTGGGATGTCTCTTAATGGATCTAGATCCTGATTTTTCCAAGTCTCTCTCTCTCTCTACCTGGGAAGTCTGTCCTTTCCAAAGGATCTCTTTATTCCAAAGGGTGCTGTCTTTTCTACTGGGCTACTGTCCTGTCTGCACACTGTCCTGACTTGTGTGATAGATGCTACTTTTTCTGGTTCACATCAAACTGTGTTGTTACCTGTTAGGAAATACCAACTTCTAGGAGTGAAATTTAGCTCTTAAGCCTGACAGTGAGCGTCATAGAACTCATTGGAATAGGAACGATGTACCACTTAAATAGAAGATCGGATGCTTCTTCATTCACACCTTAAAAACCTGAGCTATGGCAGATGCTGTCAGCATGCAGGCCATGGGTTTGCTTCATCGCAGTTGTCCTGCTGGTCCAGCCTGGCACAACCTTGTTCGTTTCTCCGTTCACATAGACTAGGCGTCCTGCCTGGCCTGAAACTCCCGGAGTTCCCGGGGAAAGGGGCTCACAGATTGACTTTCACACATAGATATTTAGGATGGCACTGAAATCCTTGTACACCAAATATAGTACAGCCATAGGAGGCATGGGTTGTCTGAGTATATGCAGACTAAGGACCAGAGTCCTTTGGAAATGGTTTTCGTGTAGCTGTCTGTCCATACACCTTCCTTCTTTACCCCACTTCCTCAAACCATCTCAAAACCACTGTTCTGTTGCATGAGAGACACAGATCTGAACTTCATAGACAGGATCTTCCCAGCTTCTCTGCTGAGAATGGAGTAAGTGCTGAACGCGACTTTAACGTCATTGATCTGTAGATATGCCTGCCATCCATTGGGAATCTCTGACAAGGAAAGGAGCTGCGGGCATCCATGTCAGCACCTGTTAGAGTGCTTTTTCTTTTCCCGTTGGATGAAAAACTTGGCGAAGAGGAGGTCAAGTGTCCTGCAGCCATGTCTCCTCTGGGTCACATGCTTCTGGGTTTCCTGGTTGGTCTTTGCTTGTCCTGAAATGCTCTAGAGGGCCTGGAGACGCTTGATTTTTAACTCTTTCTTTCTCTGTCTCTCTGTCTCTGTCTCTCTCTCTCTTTCTTTCTTTTTTTCCTTCCTTCCTTCCTTCTTTCGTTCCTCTTTCTTCTTTCCTTCCTTCCTTTTTTCCTTTCCTTTCTTCCTTCCTTCCTTTCTCCCACTCCTCTATTTCTCTCTCTCTGTTTCTCTCTCTCTCTCTCTCATTTGTTACTGTTTTTGCATTTTTTTGAGTCAGGGTTTCTCTATGTAACAGTTCTGGCTGTCTTAGAACTCCCTTTGTAGACCAGGCTGGCCTTGAACTCATGGAGATCAACCTGTCTCTGCCTCCCAAGTGCTGGGATTCAAGGTCTGTGCCACCACGGGTGATTTTTAACTGTCAATTTCCCTAAATCTGGCATGTTGTCATTAGCTTAGGTGTTTTTCTCCAAACCCTAATGACAGTCCCTCCCCGGCCAAATCAAGAAAACCTTTCTCCAGGCCAACACACAGTCTAGTTCACTCTAAATCACGTCAAGCAAATCTTCCAAATATATTTTCTGAGGATTCCAACTTCTAAGAACCAAGGAATAAAAGAAGTTTTTTTGCTATTGTTTTGTTTTTCCCATTTTCTAAGTTTGCATTACTTAGGGTTGTTCTGAGCAGCAGGCACGTGCAAAGATTTTTAACTGTCATAATTGTCAAAATAGATTGAATCTTTGTGAACACTGCCCCTTCCCTTCAGGAACATCTGTAGGATTTGGGTTTTTTCTGTTTGTTTTGGTCAAGCATATATGAGAAAGATGGAAAATGGACTTTCGTTCTGCCCTGACATTCACGGTAAACTTGCACTCACCTCTCTGGTTGGAAGTCCAGGTGAGTCGACAGGTGTTGAGCACCTACTGTGTACCTGGGTGTGTGGCTCAAAGCTGAGAGCTCAGTGCATGCTGTCTGTGAAACATGCAAAGAACATCCTTATAAACTAAGGCACAGTAAGTCACAGACACACTGGGACAAACACAAGACTTGAATCCAGGGAGCCAGGAAAGGAGGTTCTGAAAGATAAGGTGATATTTTGCGGATAGGAGAGTGCTCTCTCAAAGTGGGCAGAAATGCTGTTAACAAAGGCTTAGTGACTGTGGTGATGCAGAAATCAAGGAAGACTCATAGCTGAGTCTGTTGGAGCAGAAAGAACCAGAGCGAGAATGGACGTTGCCGGAGCTACACTGAAAAGGCAAGGATGAGGAGGGCGGATCTGAACTTAGTACACTTGAGTTTAACCCTGGACCCCATGGTGCTGGGCAAGTGCATGCGTCTGAACTTGACTTACTCCATCTTTGAAATAGGAAGAAGTAGCTTCCGTATTGGGTTATGTGTGCGAGTGTCATTACTGTTTCCTTCCGTCCCTAGCAGGGTCTGCTCTGCTGCCCTCTCCTCTCCCCTCAGCTCCAGCTTGGCTAATGAGCCTTTCATTTTCCTAATGCAATTACTGGTGAATGAAAACTCCAAGTAAATCATAGCTGTTGACATCACCACTGTCATGCCAGCCCGGGGATGAGTAGTCAGTGATGTGGCCGAGGAGAGCTGAGGGAGTGTAGAATACAGTGGAGGAAGGAGGATGTCTGGAGGTTCTGCAGCGCTCTGCTCAGTAAGCCGCTGCGTTTAGCCTCGCTGAAATGTTTTTTTTTTTTTCTAAGTTTAAAACAGAGAAGTGAAAGATACGATGGGAGTCCGTGAGCCATTGGTTCTGAGGGGGGCAAATGAGGGTTCCATGATGGCTCTGGCAAGTGTTTCTGGCTTGAGGGCCATGTGGGTGGCAGTCTGGAACCACCAAACCTGTGACGGTGGGGGATGAGAGAAGAGAAGGAGAACCTATACTTAGGGTTGCTCCTTCTATCCCATGGACAGTGGAAAACACATTTGGGGGATTTTGATTGTGTTCTAAGGACCACAGAGAATTTGTTCCTGCCTTCAGTTCCGGCTGAGGCAAGGGGTGCGTTAGTGGGTAAGACAGGCCCTGTGCCTCACCGTCACCAGTAAACAGATAGCTAAAAAAGCTATTGCCAAATTGAGGTCAGTGTTCCGACAGCTGTAAGCAAGAACTGAGAGAGAGAGAGAGAGAGAGAGAGAGAGAGAGAGAGAGAGAGACACTAACCTTGTGGGCGTAGAGTGGGGGCTGCTTTAAATGCTTTAGCCAGGGAAGGTCTTTTGGAAAGGTGATGTTTAAAGGGAGACGGAAGGCTGTGGGAAACATCTGGTGGCAACTGTCTGGGAACATCAAAGGCTCTGAAGCAGGACAAAACGAAAGTCCCCAGACAGGAGGTTGAAATTTAGGTATAGGGAGGGCGTTGACCTGGAAATCATCATTCATACCCCGGGAGGTGTGAATTAATATAATCTGAGGGAGGAACAGAGCCTCATTGAGGACATGAGCAGAGATGAGGCTGGAGACAGAAGAGATGACTTTCAAGGGGGAAATATCTCCTGAGGATGAAGGGTGTCTGCATGTGTGTTGTCCATGGCACGTGGGGTCCTCAGTGCCCACAGCACCAGCAGCTGTCCCATGATGCTCAGAGCAGACATTTGAAAAGCAGGAATGGGGTGAAGCCAGGAAATGCAGACGGGGTGGTGACCACTTTCTGTGGGCAGCTAGATCCAGTGGTCATACATCATCACAGCACGTCTTAGACGTCCAGGCAGCCCAGCAGACTTCTTGAATCACTTCCCCTGACTCACTGTTGCTCTCTCCATGGCTGCCTCATCCCCAGAACTGGCAGTGACAGAAGTTTCCTTTTTTCTCTTCTCCCTGGAAGCTCAGGTTCCTCCCACAGCCAGTGAGTCTCCCCTTCCCGCCCCTGCTGACAGCTGGGGTTTCTCTTGAAAGCCTTGAGTCAACTGGGTGTGGTGGCCTCCTCAAGAGGATGAGGCAGGGGATTGCTGCAAGTATGAGGCGGGCTTGGTCTGTGCGGTGAGCTTCAGACTAGCCAGGGAGACTCTATCCCCAAATACACATACACACCCATACAAAGCTCCACGTCTTGGTGTCCCCAAATCCTCTCACTCTCTGGGAGCTCCCTCCTGAGCCCTGGCACTAGGCCTTTCCCCTGCAGCTGGTTCCACAGGTGGCTGAAACCTGGCCCCTTGTGTAGCTCCTCCTTGCCTCTCCACGCCTGACCTGCAGGCTAGGCCCCTCCCTGAGTCCCTGGGCCCATTTCCCTCCCACTCCTTGCCTTGCCCAGGCCTGTTTCATAACAGATTCCTTTCATCCCTAGGTCTTCCTGTTCTCCACTCTACCTTGCTATTGCTGTAGGCCTCGCCCTGCCATTCCCTCATCCACAGTGAGCTCCCACTTGGCTAATGTGCCCTGGAGCTGTCGTGTAGCCCCTCCCCTGTGCCACACCCTGCCCAACCTTTTCGATGAACACCCCAGCCAGGAAAGAGAGGGTGCCTCTCCAAGACCTTGGCATTTATGGTTCTTAATACCCTGTGCTGAGGGTTTAGGCTTCCTCATAGAACAGGGCGTTTTTTACTGACTATGAACTTCCCCTTAAAGTCGACCAGATCCTAGCAACCAGGAGACAAAGGCAGGTGGATCTCTATGGGCTCAAGGCTAGTCTGGATTAGAACAAGAGCTCCCAGGTTGTCTGGGGGAGCCCTGGAACGTTCAGGTGAGGGGAGAGGGAGGCCAAGAGTGGGAGAGGAGCGCCGTTGGAGAGGGATGTGGAAAAGTGGACCAAGGAGGTTTCCAAAGAAACTTCTTGAAAACAAACCATGAGAATTGTGAAGGTATACTTTGAGGAGAGGTGTGAAGTCTCATCCTGTAACTGAATAGCACTGGATACTGTGTTTGGGCTTCTCTGTCTGGCTGTTTTATGTCTCAGGAGCCTGTGATAGGGAGGTAGGATGTTCCTATATTAATACAGGCAGGTCAAAAGTGGGGATCAAATGTGTTAATCTTTTATGATTTTGCTTTGTTTTCTTTACAAACCCATCTTGGTATCAGGAGTTTGAATAGTATCTTTAAAGCAGGGGAGTCATAACTTTGAGATAGAGACTAAAAAGCTGATAGATATTGGCATCAAGACATCCCGAGTCCCTGTGTGAGGATATCCATAGAGAAAAAGGTCTGGTGTTGCGCTGGCGCTGCATAACTCTAGGTAGTCGTCATCATTGTATTGGTTAGAAGAGAAGTGGCTCATCTCTTAGGAAGATTCAGATTGGGAGTTTCTGAACCCCCTAGCGTGGTCCTGGGCACACCCAGCTCTAGTGTGAGCATGCACAAAGCTATTCTAACCTGACCTAGCTTCCCCGGATGTCATCCAGTCATTGGAATATGACATCATGATAACTGAATAATCTCTTTGAAAGGTAAGTAGAAGAGCCAAGATATTTAAGAACGGGCCCGGGGCTACCAGGATGAGAGTAGAATGGGGTGCATAGCACCACCTGTAAAACCGCCACTCTCTGTCGGCAGAAACCGGCTATACATTAACATGTGGTTTTCATGGTACATGGGTACGTTTTGTAACTAGAGAAATTTCTAAATAAAAGTTCCCATGGGCTGTGAATATTTGTAGTTCAGGTACTTTCTGTTTTCTTTCTTCTTCATCTGCCTGAAAAGTAGGGATGGTCCATCAAGAACTTGCTGTAAATTCTAAAAATGTTGACCTTAATCCTTGTTATAGAATAGGAGGACCTGAGGGAGTTTTAGCTAGACTTAATGGCTATTGGACATGCTTATGAGAGAAGGTAATTACACTGATGTCAAACTCAACAGGCATAAAGAAAAGAAGAACATAGAGCAGACTTTAGGCTTTGATCAGCCTTGACGGATTTCTAGCAGTAGGCAGGGTTAATGTTTATCTCCTTTCTGAAGCACCCCATTGTTTGCTTTATTGTAGAACCCTTGGGGATTTCTCCATCCCGGTCCTGTTTTGGTCTTCAGTTTATTAGTGGCTGTGGTTTTGTTAGTGCAGTGTCTTTAACCCACTGTGATGTCAGGTAAAATGCACATCTCAACATAAGAGCTCAACCTCCTCAGAGCTGAGCACCAGTTCCCCACGACTCTGGAGTTCCTAACCGGACATAGATGTTTATAAGGCAAGCGTCTTTTGGAATAATGAAGTAGATTCCAGGCAAATCACGGGGGTGGGGACACTCACCTAATAGATCACATGGCTGAAGCCTCCCGTGGTCATGGGACTTGAGGGAGGAAAACTGAGCACAGCAGGCCCATTTTTCACCATGAGTACTGTAGAAGCTTGTTCGGCCCTGCTTCATTCAGCCTAATTTTAAATGTTACAGCACAGGTTGATGTCTCAGGATTGACTGTGTCGCCCCCTTAAGAGTCACTCTTGGAGGATTACCTACCCACCACTGACTTCCTTGGCTTTTAAATCAGAAGGAAGTCACTGCACCTAAACCTTACATAAAAACATGTATGCCCCATTCACATTCAACATGTGTTTCTTGTAGAATACACCATGCTGGATGTCTCTATACATTGGAAATTACAGTTATTAAATGTTTGATTTTATAGATTCATGGAGAGCTGACTAGGGAGAGTATGTTTGTCGTGGGAAAAGCTACCAGCTGAGGAAAACTCTCTAGGAAATGCCAAATGAACCCTTTGTACTGTAAAACAATAGCCATTAAGTGGCTATTATGTAATGTTGTTTCCTAAGTCTGAGTTTGATGGCTTGTTGATCTTGGACCTTGAGAAAGAATTCCTGTAAAAGTATTACTTTGACTTGGCTAACTAAATTCTAGACTTTAGATGCAAAAACCCAAAGGATCTTCCAAATAGGTTCCCTAGACCAAACACCAGGCACCGGAGTTAATGATAGACGGAGTCGATTTGATGTTTGCATGGGGATCCATTATCCATTGACCTCCCTTCATCCTAATGCCCAGCCGCATAAACAGGTAACTCATTCACCCCAAGCGAGCGTTGCTGTACTTCTCTGGAGGGCAGGCAGGTGGCCAGTCACCTGCAAGTCACCTGCCTTGGCATCTTGAACAAATAGTTGCGCATTTACATTTCCTGTCTACTGTAGTTCCCTGAATGGGGAGAGAGTTCGTTGTCTCCCATTGCCAGAGTGGCAGATGGGCATGGGGGGAAGTTCAGGCTGCTTTGGGTGGACGTTTGCATGGCAGATTCTGTGGGAGAAACTGGTGTGCTTATGGATCATAGTGCTCCATGTGTTTTGGGGGCTCTGTGTCCGGGGTTAGATGTTCAGGTCATGACTTTAGTAAGCACCGGCTGCCACATTTTTAGGGTGTACCATTACTCCTCAGTAGATGGAAGTTGGGCAGATTAGCCTTAGAAATCAAGACTTTTAAGCTTGGAAAACAATGTTGCTTTTCTTTTTAAAAAATTTTGATTGATTTAGTATTTCGTTAATTAGTTTAGTATGTGTGCATGCATGGGCATGTGTATGTGTGTTTCTGAGTAGACATAGCAGAGGACAACTTTCGAGAGTCTCTTCTCTCCTTCCAATATGTGGGTCCCAGGGACTGATCTCAGATCTACAATGCTTTTTTTTTTTTTTTTTTAAACCTAATAAGCCATCTCTCTAGCCCAGTGGCACCTCCTTAAGAATTCAGGCCTAGATTGGAGACCTGCTCCCTTTAGCCCATTTCTTAGATCTGATCACTTTGATGCCAACTCCTACCAAGCAGGCTTTCTGGTTTTTTGACATTGTGAAGATTGTGTATCACTTAATACCTTCTTACAGGAGCTCCCTATGAGCAGTCTGGGGAGTTCTTCCCTGTTGAGAAATCCCCTTAAATATTAGTCTCCCATCCCGCATCACGCTTGGGGTAAACTGTGGGTTACAATACAGGTACTTAACTTGTTACCCATTCGTGTGATACCATAATTTTATGACATTCCTAGGCTCTAAGCACATTTGTGGAATGGGACCGAGTCTGGGAACCCATGAGGGAAAAGGGACTCTTGGCGCCAAGAGACAGTCAGAGGTATTGAATCTAAGCCAGAGTAAATATATGTGCCCTTTACACTTTCTTTCAGTTAGCAGAAATCACTTCTAAACACTTGCTCTGGCATTAAGGAAGCTCGTCATGACCTATTGTTCAGAGAGGTTGGAGTCCTGCGGTAAGCCAGTTCTTTAGTTCCCGTGTGAGTGGCATATGCAGCCAGAAGCTGGAGAGACAGCCTGCGTTTGCAAACCTTCCGTTCTTATAGGTGTGTCCAGCAGGCAGTGGCTTGTAGCTGTTCCTTCAGCCACTTAACAGGTTTGATTTCAAATCTATTTAATAGAGAAACTAATATGGTTGGAGGGTATTCATGGCCCAGCATGAATGGACTTCGATGGGAAGTCCCAGGTGTGTATGCATCTTAAAAGCTATGTTAACGTCGTTAGACTAAAGTGCTTTTGGATTTGCTGTTGCTTTGTTCTGTCTGTCTGCTCGTCACAGATGAGGGCTGAAAGATGCCCAGGACTTAGATCAAGGAGGACGGGAACCCCAGTCCCGAGGCTAGGTAACTCCTTTTGCTGCCTTACAAGCTCTAAACAGAAGCCAAGTGTTTGTAAACTGGGCCAGAAGACAGGGAAGCCAAGCTCGGGAGGAGTTACCTCGGAAACCTGGGAAGCTAATTACAGTTAAAAATACTTAGAGGGGGTGACTTATGAGTCACACATCTCTGTGTGACCCTTTTACTGCTCTGGGAGGTTGCAGATGAGCCTGAATCACCCTCTGAAACCTGATAACCTAATAACCTAATTGCACTGTTTGACTTCTGAGGACAGAGGAGGCCCAGGGCTTGCCACATTGCCAGTTTTTTGTTTCTGTCCCAAGAACTCATGCAGTGCCTTTTTACATGACCAGGGTTGTGCTAACTCTCTGGGACGCAAAGGTGGTATATGCCACGCTCCTTTTTAATTAAGTAGCCCAGTTCAGTGGGGTTACAAAGAAATGTAGACAAATAATTATAGTGGTGTACAATGACCAGCAGCCTCGGCTAAGGGGGAGGGGCAGGAAGAGAATCTGCCGAGGGCGGCTGATAGGAAAGGCACTGCATCCTCACATGGTGCTGCAGAGGTCATGGCGACAGTGTCAAAGCGATGGTACAGATGACAAGTGGAGACTCAGAGAGGTGATGCAGTGGTCCCCACCTCTCACCAGTGTTAAGTGGTGAGTCCTGGTGGGAGCTTGGTCACCCCGATTCCCGTGGAAGTGGGCTGCGGCAGTAGTCTAATTCCTGAAAGTAATGTTGGTAAAGCAAGACTACGGTGTGTGAATTTTACGGAACAAGCAGCCGCTTGGTGATTTGGGAGATATTTGTGGCTCAGAGAGCTCCGATAATTTTGAACTTTGCTATAGAAATGCCACCTGCTGTCTGAGGGGAGGGAGGGAAAAACAGAAGTAGGGTTTACTTTGTTTTAAAATTGCCACCTGCTGCTTCTCCTTCCCATTAGTGGAAATTGTATATGTACGCTCCAGCAATTTCCCCGTCTTAACGCATCACGGCTTATAATGGTGTTTGAGTGGGCTTGTGCGCTTCCAGGGAGGCCTCACTGAGGGATGTGGCTCTGAACAGCTGCTGTTTTACAGCCTTTTCAGGGAGGAACTCCCCCACTGCACCCAGCCTTAGTTTCCCCTCTGTTCTAAAGGCCTGTGCATTCACATGAACGTGGGTGTTCAGAACATATCTGAAATCCCTGCCAGTGGGATGGTGCATGTAGTTCATGGCCTAGAACAGAAAAAAGTTCTTGCATCTTATTTGGCAGTGCCAGGAGAATACCAGGAAAAAAGAAGATAATATGCTAAGCTAATTTCTTAAGAGGGCCATGGTCGATGATACTTAGTTTAATACTTTTCCTCTGAGAAAATCACTGTACTGAGAGATCGAAGAAGTAACTGCTTTGAAATGTATAAAACAACTCTATCAGAATAAACTATAAATAGTTTACAGCACGGAAGACAGACGTACTGTGTCCAATATTCTCTAAACCATCAGAGCCCATTTTCTCGGATTTGAGCCCTTATGAAGGAAGTACTGCCCCTTTTTAAAGACAGTAGGAGATCAGTCTCCCTTTGGGGGTACTGTTTAACTGCTAAAGGTGTTTTCGTGACTACTAACCTAAGTCCAAGACCACTTCAGATGTCTTCACATAGGAGGTAGTGGTAGAGCTAACTTACTGTAGAGAAAGTTCAGACAGAAGCGTGTGTTTCATTTTGTTCTGACATCATGTTTATTAATATAGATAGTTTATAGATGGCCAAGTTCCCTTTGTAGATACTGTGTTAACTAAGTTCTAACAGTTAACAGTCACTAATTCCAAAAGGAATATACAGAATATTTCTGTTCCTTCAACAAGCTTCAGATATTTTAATGGTGTAATCATATTAATATAGGATCAGAAGGATATTTTTATTTTGCCCCTGTACCCTTTTTGTTTCAATGAAGATCTTTATTAAACTTAGAGTTGCTCAGCCTGGTGCTATGGCTCATGCCTAGAACCCCAGCACTCAAGGCTAAAGCAGAAAAATTGAAAGACTGTGACTAGCCTGGGCTACCTAGTGAGTTCCAGGACCCTGTCTCTGAAACAGTAACAGCAACAATAGTTTCTCCCAAAGGTCCTTTCCTCCTGTTTCCAGGTTGCATCCAGAGTACCCTGCTACATTTATCATCATTTTAAACTTAATTGTTATGGGAAAATAACAACATATGGTTGCTATTGCATGGTTGATAACATCAAATGAAGTAGCAGGAAGATGCACAATAGTGAGATGTTTGAAAGAAAAGCATAATCATGGATTTGTGTGGTTCATATTAATATTTAATAGCCCCTTTGATGCTAGCATAGATGAAGTTTCTAGAAACCTATAGATAACTAGTTTGGCAAGTAGAAAATGGTTAAAAATAATTTGGGGTTGTTATTTGGGGTGGAAACAGGAGCAGGAAGGAGAAATTTTACTTAGACTATGTGCGTGTGCAGGGCCGGGGGATTGGAGCGTGGATTGTGGCTGTTGGTAAGTTCTGAAAGCATGGAATCTGTGGAAAGAGAAGAGTGAGCAAACATGCATCTTACGAAGGATGGACTTTGAAGGGCCATATTTGCTTTGTAAACAACCAAAGCTTTCCAATGTTATACTGCATTTAAAGTTCAGGGAAGTTTGTGTAGCACTGAAGTGTTAACTTGACACCTACACTTGACAAGAATGAGGAAGATAAAATCACACTAAGAAGAAAAATTACCCCCAAAGCCAATGCTCGGATAAAAGCAGATTTAAAACCGTGTAGGTTTTGTTTTTCTCTGTGACTATTTGCATAAATGATTTCACATATCATAAATGAGTATCTTTTTCTACTGCCTGTTTTATTATCTGCTTCCCCCTTTTGAGATTCTTTCTAAATACCTAGATTTACAATGGTTCGATTTATAGAAAATTTAAGAAATAGCTGTGAAAGACTGTGGGAACCAGGCTTGGTGGTCACTGATGTAATCCCAGCTCACTGGGAGGCTAAGGCTTGAGGATTACAAGTTCAGTGTCTGCATGGGCTATAGAGTGAGTTCAAGATCAACTTGATGGACTTAGTGAGGCCTTAGGTCAAACTAAAAAGTCAAAATATGGCTGGGGTATTGCTTCACGGCAGATGATTGCCTCGGCATATGCAAAATCCTGGGTTCAATCACAGGTTCTGAGAAACCAAACCAAAACAAAATGGTATCAAGGAAAAGAAAGGGGGCCAGTCCTGGGTATGTCTACAGCCTCTGTCTTGGTACCCAGCTGTGTTGCGGGTGACTGTCATGCAGCTGTATAAGGTCTCACATCTTAGGTCCTACTCTCTTTGGTCTCAGGAAGCGCCCATTTTCATAAGATTACTAATGCTGGCTCCAGTTCCATCTGCCACCTCCCCACAGGCTTAAATGTTAAATTTCAAGATCTCAACTTTATCCTTTATGCATGTGAGCAGGCTTGCCAGGTGGCAGGCCAATTAATATACTTTTGTAAGTTGCAGAAATGTTTCTTCTTCATAGGGGAACAATGAATCCATCTGCTACACCTTTTTCTTTTCCCCCCTTCCTTGGTGGGAAAAAATCATTTAATTTTCAGAAATAAACTATGCAACTGTAATTGATATTTTTTGTTTTAAAAGGACTATAGTTTTAATCATGGAAACCTCTTTTGAACTGTTTCTTCCATGCTATGTTTTAAAATTTATAGACAGACATATAAGTTCATATAGGCAATTACTTTTTTTTAAGCTGAGTGTATTGCATTTTATGTTAAAAATGAGCCGGGCAAGAACATAGAGTTGACACCCTCCCCTACTGTAAGATGAGAAAACTAATGTTTAGCCACCAAAGCAAGTGACAGAGATGGACTTGAACCTTGCCGGCAGGTTTCACGTAGCACATCCATGGTGAAAGCTGAATCTTTAATCCCTCAAGGAGTGAAGGAAAAGGGGGAGGGACAGGTTAAGGTTCACTCATAGATGTTGTCCGTTTTGTTTTCCCTCGAGCTCCAGGCACTAACCTCTGCCTGTGGAGCTCACAGTTTCTTTTAGCTCAGGAGTGGAAGTTCCGAGCAGTGGGTAATGCTTGCTTCTTTGCTTGTCTGCCTTTCCTCCCATCGGTCACGGAGTCCAAAGACCAAATTCTTTCTTTACACATATGTATGGTTCAGTCCGCGGGACAGGTGAAGATCAGTGGGTAAAGTTCACAAAATTTGAGAGTCTTAAAACTCCAAGGAGCTGACCACGTTTTAAGTTTGCCATCATCTGCACAGGTTGACAAAGAATTTGATGCCTTTCCCCTAGAATGTAAGAGTGTAGTAATGAATATTCCAGAAACTTGGGAGAAGTTTTGCCTATCACCCCACCCCTCTGTATTTTTTTTCTGTATTTCTTTTCTCTTTTTACATTTACTTGGGGTGTATGTGTGCACGTGTGTGCTTGCATGCCCACAGGCCCGTGTGGCATGAGGCAGAGGTGTGGAGGTCAGGGACAGCTGCCAGGGGTCAGTTTGTTCCTTCTACCTTGTGGGCTCTGGTGATTGGACTCAATTTGTCAGGTGTGGCTGCAAGCACCTTTGCCTGCCGAGACATCTGACCACAACACACATCAGCACTTTTTTTTGTTTGTTTGTTTTCATATTTTTGAGACAGGGTTTCCCTGTGTAACAGCCATAGCTGTTGTCCTGGAACTAGCTCTGTAGACCAGGCTGGCCTCGAACTCACAGAGCTCTGCTTGCCTCTGCCTCCTGAGCGCTGGGTTTAAAGGCATATGCAACCACTGGCCAGCTCATCAGCACTTTTTGTGTCCTTTCTTTTTCCATAACAGGTGGGCTCTGCTCAGGTGGTGTTACCTGGAATGGATTTTGAGTTGGTGTCCTTGTCACCCTACAGCCAACCCTTCTTCATCTGGAGTCAGCTAAAGAGGCCTTGCTTTTAGAGTAGAAAGCCTTAAGAACTTGGGTTTGGACAGACCTCTGTTGGAACCTGACTCCATGTTGTCTTAGGCACATGACCATGGCAGGTCACCTCATCTCTGAGGAAAACAACATTTTCTGGACCTTAGACAAAACAGATTGTGAAGCCTCTAGGCAGGAGCAGGCAAGCTCCAACTTGCATGCCTGATGTGGTTTGTAGATTATGTTTATTAAAATGCAGATTCAGCCATTTGCTTAGGGTTGCCTGTGGCTGCCTGGGCTACAGAGCAGAAACAGTGTGGACCTTTTCTGAAACCTTAGCACACTGTTTGCCTAGGACATGTCTCACAGATTTACGCCCTCAGTAGACAAATGTTTCCTCCTCTTCCCATCGCCTGTCATGAGTTCCATCCTCTGTAGCAAGTTCCATTCTATTTAGCAACTCAGTTCAGAAGAAAGGAAACTGAGGCAGGGCCTTCCCCAGGAACCCTCCCAGAACACCATGACCTTTCTAGAATAGAGCTGGATGGAGCCTGAGCCACTACACAGGACAGAAATGGCAGAGCATGCAGCTCCATGTCTCCCCTGCACTGCTAACAGCATGCGATGACTTGAACTGGGCGTCATGCTTGCTATAGAGGGGAGTTTTTGCTAATCCATGTGTAAGTGCCAGCAGGTAGTGTAGATTGCAATGTACCTGTGTTAGTTGAGATTATTTCTCTTTGTAGATGACTAAATGTGTCTTAATTTCTCTTCCTTCAAAGGCTTTTAAGCCTACCCCACCTAAAAACTGAAATTTTCTCATCTGTGAACGCTTTATAGTCTTTAGAAATTACAAAGACCGTCTTTCACAAAAGACTTTGAGCAGTGTAACGACGGAGCTCCTGAAGCGACCGAGACAAGTAATAGAGTTCTCAAAGGAACAATAAGGGCTTTTCCTGTGCTTGTTTTGTTTTGCCTTTTAAGCACAGTGAACTCAGAATTCCTCAGCAGATTTAATTAGGGACACCCTCGTGTCTAGTAGAAACTCAGGCTGGGAATAGAGCGTGGTGGAATGTGCTGGAAGAGAGTTGTGATTGATCACTGCCTCCCCCATGAAGCCAAGGAAAGATGAGGGGCTCTGGAGCTGCTGAGGCTGTTGTAATCGCAATATGCTTTTTCTGTGTTTTTTATTTTTTAGCTTTGGAGTAGCTGGTGAGATGGCTCAGTGCTTGTGACATAATAGCCCAATAACCTGAGCTCAATCCCCAGAACCCTCATAAAGGTGGTAAAAGGAAGCTGTCTTCAGGGGTTGTTCTCCAGTCTCCGTATGCATGCATGGCACATGTACCCTATACCTGTCTGTCTCTTTCTCTGTCTGTCTCTGTCTGTCTCTCTGTCTCTGTCTCTCTGTCTCTGTCTCTCTGTCTCTGTCTCTCTGTCTCTGTCTCTCTGTCTCTCTCTCTCTCACACACATACACACACACACAATAGTTTTGTCTTTAAGGATTTGGAAGGCATTGAGGAGGTGTAGCTCCCTAGACAGCCAGTGTAGACTGCTTGTTGAGATCCAGGCCAGTCAGAGAACCTGTCTCAAACCACACAAAAGCTGGACTGCACCTGAATAATGACACCCGAGGTCTTCTGGCCTTCATATGCACGTGTACCCTCACCTGTGAGTGCAAACACACATGCACCAATCTTGGGATGATGGGTTTTCAGAAACAGAACATGTCATGTGCCGTGAGCACATGCCACCAAGCACTTGTGGAGGTCAGAGGACAATTTATAGCCAGGCTTTATAGAAACAACTTTAATCCCAGCACTCAGGAGGTAGACGTAGGTTGGGCTTCTCTGAGTTTAAGACCATATTGGTCTACATAGTGAGTTCCAGGCCATCTAGAGTCACATAGTGAGAACTCTATCAAAACAGAACAAAAACAAAAAGAAAGAGGAAAAAGGAAGAAAAGTGAGAATGATTTGTGGGAGTTGGTTCTCTTCTTCTACCCTGTGGATCCCAAGGATCCAACAGGTCATCCTGCTTGGAAGTGAGTGCCTTTGCCCTCTGAGCCATCACAATATTTTTGCTCAATCTTTTAACATGAACTTGTGCCTTCAAATACTGTGAAGATGTGATAAGATCATGACCTTAAAATCTGTCGAGTCTCTGCCACCCACCGCATTCACTGCCTTCCTCCAGTGTATTCCAGTATCTCTGTGCTTCTGGGAGATCAGCTCCCTGTTCGCATCTACCCCAGTGCCTTTCCGTACCACACATGTTTATCTGAATTTTCATCTGATCGTGCGTGTCTCGAGGTGCCTGTTGTCCTTGTGCCAGCCAAGAGCCTGGCACATAATAGACACTTAATAAAGCTTTATTGACTGAAAGCACGCCTGGGTGAACATACTCAGGCACATCGCCTTTTCTGTCGTTTGGGCTGTTTCCTTAGGATAAATTCCCAGAATAGAGATTTCTAGGCCAGAGTGACGCGAACATGTTTATGAATCTTAATACATAGTGCCAAGGAGTTTTTATGTCTACTTGAGGTGCTTCCAAGTTTGTGATTCTCATCCTGAAGTGATGCACTATTGCTAGGTTGGCAGTCTGGTGTCCCATATTTTCTCAAGTGAAAAGTGACAGTGGGTCTGTCGTCGCCAAATTCAAGTCTGGAATGAACACTGCATATGCTTTAAGATGAAGCCCTTCTATAAAATGTAAATTCCTCCTGTAGAATTTAAGGCATAGAGGGAAGTGGTTAGCCAAGGCAAGAGATTGGATAAAAGACATTGTCTTAGGGACTCCCCACCCCCAACGGAATTTCGCTGCTGCTCTGAATGATTCTCAGACTGCAATCAATATTTGAATAATGCAATTGCGTATGTATTTTTAATTTTCTTTTCTCTCTTAACACATTTAATGTTCAAATATGAACCATTACTAAATGCAAATTGCTGTTAATGCCCACTCCAAAGTCTGCTTTTTATCAAAGTTTGGAACTGTGTGTCTAATGTATAATGCATTTCTATCTTCAATTGATCTGATTTGTGTGTGTGAAATAAGATTGAGCCTCCATGCTGAGACCTTGGGAAACACTTAGCTTTTCTTTTTCTTTTGGAGGGGGAGGGGGAATTGATAGTTTCGCTTCTCTCATCTCTTAGTATGTGGCAGCCTCATAAATTACTCACGATGAATAGCCATAGTTATCTTTTGGTGCAAGTGTGTTATTGAGAAACACAGTTACTCAGATGACTGAAGTCGCCGTGTAGCGTTGGTGGGATCTAAGCGGACCAGAGTGGAGCACTATTGCGCTAAAACTATGTGCTGGAGGTTTAAGATCATGTTGGATAAAGAAGCTCAACAAATATTCTGAAGAATTACAACATATAATTGCTCTAAGTTATATATTCCATTGTTCTAAGTTATATATTCTCTGCCAGCTGCTTGAATCCAGTCTCAAGGTTAAAATTTAAATTCCTGGAGAGAAAGCCATATAAAGGAGTTAGCAAATGCTTGCTAGACTTGGCTGTAGCTTTCCGGTAATTCTTTTTCTCCTTTTGGAAAACTCAATGCTGTGGGCCATAACCTGGCTAAGTATGTCTGGGAGACTCTTTGAGAAGCCAGACAGTAACATGCTAACACATGCCTACACTCTGGGCGTCCCAATCTGTCACCTATGAGAATTCTGCAAGCTATGGAATCAGTTTTTCTATCTCTGTCCCTCGAGGACATGACAGACCTCAGTGGCGGCTGGAGAATCGATATGAAGACGCCTCTCCATGAATCCTGAGAGTTGTGTCACCTCAGCATGGCCAAGTGCTTCTTCTCAGTGTGTACTGCAAAGGAAAGAGAGGGATCATGGGACAGGAATGGATGCTCCTAACCCAGCCTTCTAATAACGCATCTGAGAGACTGGGTTATTTACAAATGTATGGGAGTATGGGAGATTGCTGGGTAGTGGGAAAGCTGCTCCTCATCCCGGTTTACTTTCTAGCCACTGCCTAGCTTGGTGTGGAACGCGTTCTCCTCTTCCTACAGCTGAGCTCCAGAACGGCTTCCATCTTTTAAAACAGAAACCCCAAGCTTATTAAATAACGCCCTCTTCCACTCCCTCTCAGCACCTACCTTTTCTGCACCCATTGGGTACTTAGGGTGGAATCATTCAGTATTTGTCTTTGGGTGGCTGGCAGTTTTTTCTTACATTGGGGTCAAGGTTCGTTCATGCTGTGGCATGTGTCAGCGCGCCTGTTAAAGATTACATAATAGTTCGTTGCACGAGTATTTGCCCCAGTTTGGTGACTTAGCACCCCTGCACAGGTAGTTGTGTTCATTCCACCTTCGACTATGATGAACAGTGTACTTCTGTGAACATGAGTCTGCAAATAGCTCTACAGGATTCTGTTTTCAGTGTCTTGGGGTGTGCACCCAGTAGATGATTGCTGGAGAATAGGAAGATTCTGTTTGTGACTTTTGAAGAACCTCTGGGCCATTTTGAATCACAACCATTTTACACTTCCACCAATGGTATACGAGAGTTCCCATCTCTCCAAATCGCCACCAGCATCTATTGTTTATTTTTTATTTCTTTTTTTAAATGGTAGCCATTACTGAGTGTGTAATTCATTCAAGAGTTTTAATTTTTATATGAACGTGTTGCCTTTCTTAGCTCCCTGTGGCAAATGAAAAAGACTTTTGAGTACATTTTCTAGAAAGGATTGTGAAATCTTAAAATATTGCTCAGTGACATTCCTTTACTATTTTGAGATCGTCGGGAGTAATTCTCTTTGATGGAAAATAAGTGATCTGGGTTTCTGTTTCTCAGATTTTAATTCTGTGGTGCATGTGTCAGTACCACAGCTTGTTTGGGTAGCCTTGAAAGAAGGTGGTTCCTGTTGCACGTGTGTGTGTGTGTGTGTGTGTGTGTGTGTGTGTGTGTGTGAGAGAGAGAGAGAGAGAGAGAGAGAGAGAGAGAGAGCGCAAATAGAAAAGAAACAGGCATCCATGAATCCTTAGATTGAGACTGAATGTGAGACCTGTCTCCTCCCATTTTATATTCCTCTCTAGTGCTGGTCTAAAAGCATGCGCAAGCACTGCCTGGCCTCTATGGCTAACTAGTGTGGCCGCTGGGATGGAAGGTGTATGCACCACTGCCGGCCTGGAGGGCTGATTAGTGTAGCTGTTTTGTAATAATCTTCTGGCAAGCTTTATTTATTAAAACACAAATAATATACCACTATCGTAAGTGGATATTATTTTCCATGTATATGCAGCAGCCATAGCATATGAAAACATGCATGATTTATCTTGGTGACAAGAACATACTGCTCCCAACACAGGGGGCTTTATAAGCATTTGTAAGTGGAGGAAATGTCATGATTCAGTTAGTTTCATTTTGGTTTATAACAATAGAGTTTTTAATGTGTTTACTTTTTTATATTTGTTTTCATTCAGGCAGCCCAAGTTCATGGGCTCAGTGTATCTGCTAGTGTGCCTCTGTCCAAGGCTATAAACTCCAGACTAGAAATAGCTGGATTCAAAGCTTCTTGGTGATACTGGGTATTTTGAGGTTCTAGCAGAAAAAGCTTGGCGTAAATGGCCTCTGGGGTGTCCGGACACTAGCCCTGGGAGCTGGCAGAGGGAAGGGCTGCTGTGCCAGCCAAGGAACCTGAGACTCATCTGACCTGGAAGTGAGCAGTCAGAAAATCACAGCCTTGTTATTTGCACCTATCACGTGGGTTGGAAAGTTTGGAAGAAACACACGAGTAGTGGAGGCAGCAGTAACCCTGATCAGATGACTTTGGAGGAACCCAAAGGCTGGGGATTGTGGGACTGTATTTGCAGTAATTTATATCTTTGAATTCATCAAAGGAGCCTGTATCTCTCAATATCTTCCTATGTGTTTGTTAGAACCACAGGCTTTTCATGTTTGTTATAAACCCACAGTGGAGTGGAGCTTTGTAAATACCATGTACTATACTAACCTCCTTTCCAAGAGACATAGAAAACTTTAGTACAGACCAGTAATGACAAAGCACTTTTGGTTTTCATTCAAAGCAAGGTCTAGCTCTGTAGCTCAGGCTCGACTCAAACTCCAGATCCCCCTACCTCCACTTCACCAGTGCCGAAATTATAGGTATGCACCACCAAAGCCAGTGCTGCTGTTAGTCTCACAGTAGGTGTCTTTCTCAGAATTCATAAGTATTTGGATGATCAAGGTCCAAGTATGTTTGAAAAAAGCAAGTAGAAGCAAGTAGCGTACAACACAAGGTTAACCGTTTCAGACAGGAAAGGCGTGGTCTTCCCAGTATCCGCTTCCCAGCTTTGCGTTTTGGAGATGGAAAAAATAAGAGAAATGGGAAAGTTACAAATATGTATGAATGTCGTACAACATTCTTACTACAAGAGCATCTCATGTTCCTTTCTTCAGGAGTGGAGCGTGCATTTGACTGTGCAGCCACCCAGGTTAGCCTGATATGCCACCTGATAGACAGGGCAGGAGAGTATTGCCGTACTCTCTGCGCATGTGCTTGTAGAAGGAGCATTAAACAGAATGCTTTTGTAAACAACGTTTTCAGGTTAAAAGGCCCTCTGCAAAGTTAGATGGGAGGCTTGAAGCATAGAGTGAAAGCCGCTTTTCTTCTCGCAGCTCCTCCCAGGGATCGATATCTTCTATTGACTCCTCTTTTGCTTTCCTACAGTTTTCTATCATGGTCGTCCATGTTGCTCATCACGAAACAGAATAATTGTACATCATATTCCCTTCGGTAAAATTTTCCCTGATGTCATACTCGAGACCACGAAATTCTATCACAGGAGCTAGAAGAAAACCAGTCCTTTATGTTTAGTGACTGGAGGGTGACGCAGAGGAGATGCCAAGGACCCCCTGCCTCCTTGGCTCTGTCACCTTCTTTCTCTTTTAATCATGATGCATATGCATGTGACATTCTCTGGGGGGGAAAAAACCTGGATTTAATAACCTGGCCAGTTATCTTTATTTGTGGACATCTAACTGTCATGATAACTATAGTCTGTCTTACTTTTAATGTTTTTTTAACAGAAGATTATTAAAAGTTACCTTCACCAGAAAGCCGTGTCTATGGAATTATTGTAAGTTAGCAGAGTGGTTGCTAAAAGTTCTATATGGATTTTGCTGTGTACATTTTTAATGACACGGTTTAGATAATTAGCATAGAAAAGAGCAGTTTTTCACCTTAATGCTGTACTAAAATAGATGACTTGCCTGCCACTTACATTTATTTGTATTGCGGAACTTGGTGAAATACGTAGTAGTTAATAAGTCTGCAAAGTAAATTATGTCCGTGTTGACCAGTAGTTCATCCAGATGCACTTGGTCGTCTTCAGAGTCCCAACTGTGCTGTGGAAGCCAAGTGGACTTGAGCTGTACCAAAATCCCTGTTTGTGCCCACAGGTGCATGCAATCTTGGAGTGTCTATAAAGCCTAGGGACGGAAAATAGTACTCTACTATATGAGTGCAGGAAGAGGTATCATTTAGTGATGAGATCTGAGACATGACCCCCTGGTCCTTGAAAGCATATCAAAGATGTAAGAGCATCCTTTGGGCTTTATTTCAGTAATCCTGAGTAGAAACTTCCCTTGCCATAATGAACAGTAGGCTTACAATCTGGAAGAGTGATGAGCCCTTTGCTCAAAGGTTTCCAATCTATAAACAGGCTATAGGTTGCCCGTGAAAAGAAAGCTTGAGAGAAGAGGGGTTGGGCATCTTGTTTCCTTTAAGCAATTCAGAAGAAAATTTCTTCCCTCTAAGTTTAAGAAAAATATGTCAATAGCAGGAGAGATCTCTCTGGGAGAAGGAGGTTCAGAGTGTGGGACTGAGTGTGCTTGGCTCTCTGTCTTCAGTGTTGATTTGTCACCAATTGAGTAATCTCACTTGGGCACCTTCTAGGTGCTAGGCATTTTGCTATGGAGAACTTGAGGAGACAGATGCCTTCTAAGTCCATGAAAGTGGAGAGCTTCCTGACAAATGTATTGAGGATGGCAAATAGAACACGAAGCTGTGTGAGGATGCTTTGGCTTATAAGGTGAGATTTTACAGAATGATAAAAGATGGCCCGCAGTGTGCTCTGAGAGCAAGGGAACCAACCACCTGAGAGTTTATCCTGGGTATCAGTAAGACACACAGAAAAATTCCTGGCAGGAAGGATGACTCGAGTTGGGCAATGGAGGGTACCAGGTAAAGTATACATCACACCCTTCTGAGCAGACAATGGATGAGGTCATGGGCAGAATGGTGGCCTTAGAAGCAAAGGCAGATGTTTAGGAAGTCAAATCCCCAGGACTAGGTGACTAATTGGATGAGTTAAGTGAGGTGGAACCACAATGACAATGCAAGCGACAGGCTGCTGCTCATGCCTGTAACCCAACAGAGACCAGGGAAGCAGGACAGGTTGGGTGAAGGTGGTAACTCAGCTTGAGAGTCATTGAGCTGAAGGTTTTGCTGACATCCGAGTTGGAAATGTTGGCTATGTGGGTCCAGGTGGAATATAGCAGAGAGTTCCAGGTTGGGGCTTGAGTCATCCTCATAAAGATGAATGAGGTGCTCTAAAGGTAATTAGTGTTGACTGTTCCTTCTCCAGGAGCTGCCTAGACCTAGAACTGGTCTTAATCTTTCTAGCCCTGTTTGATTCCCAAAGAAGTGGAGATGGGAATGGGAGACAACTTTCCCCCATTTAAGTAGTCTGTTCTGGGAGGGGCAGCAGCCATAGACATAGAGCTATATAGTTATGCTCCCATAGACGTGTGTGTTTTGTTTGCCACACTATGTGGCATTTAAATAGCTTTTCTCATAGGAGGATATGGTAGGAACTTATTTGTTTGCTCTCTCTGTCCTAGAACTCTCTATGTAGGCCAGGCTGATCTTGAACACTCACAGTGATCTGGCTACCTCTACCTTAAAAGTGCTGCAATTAAAGGCATGCACCACTCCATCTGGCTCACAACTAAAATTTAATTTAATACATTTTCCTTGGCATTAGTTAGGAGCATTTGAGGAAACTCTTAACCCCACACATTCAGTCTCTCAGAAACATGAGGTCAAGGTAGAGGATGTTAGGGATTGAAGACACAAATTCTATGACAAAGTAATGAGGGTTACTTGCTGAGTTTTGTTAATGATGCTTATGGGGTTTTTGCTAATTAGTTTTATTTATTTATTTATTTATTGGATCAGTATTGCACATTGTAGCCCAGGCTGGCCAAGGATTCCATGATAACGCAGCTGATTTTAAAGTTACACAGTTTCTTCTGCTTCAGGCTTTCAAGTGCAAGAGATTATGGACATTAGCCCCCATGTTTTTATTTTGTTTTCCTACTTTTCTTGACAAGGACAAAAGGTATTTCCTGTTTCCAAGTCTCCGTTGGCTGTATGTTTTCTGTGACCTTATGAAGTGACAAGGAGGTGGCTAGTGAATGGTAGGATTTTACGAGGTCGTCCTATTTCCTCATGTGAAACAGGCTGGGGCAGGAAGGTGAGTGCCTGCTCACTCCTGTTAAGCATCACTGGAGTGGCTGGCTGTGGGCTTGAAGGCTGGGTTATATACAGCTGTGCTAATTAATCCAAGGACAAGATTCATTCATCATTCTTACCCGTTCTGATCCGCTCTGAATTTACCTGCTGCAGGCTTTCCTGTGATGAACTGTTTATTCATTTACAGTAAAACCTAGACATATTTAAGGTTGAAATCTATCAGGATGTTACATGACTTAATGTCAGATGATAGGCATATTCAAGCACATCTCTAGAACCGTACAACTAAATTCCAAACTATTTGGTTAGATTACACGGGACCCGCCAGTCCATAACACTTGATCGTGTAGACTTGTTTTCTTCTTAAGCTTCAACTTGAACCAGGTTAGCCATGGCAAGAGTTCCAAGATGGGCATTTGATGGTTATTAGATAGCTGCTGAAAATGGCGCAGTCATCCTTCTGGTTTCTGAGGAGGTAACCATAGCACTGGAGTCTAAAATAGATCATCTGGTGACATTTTAGCTAGGAAAATAAACATGTCTTCCTTTCTGTAAAATGTTATTCCAGAGCATTCCTTAGGCAAATCAGAGCTCCAGGGATGGTGCTTTCCGTAAGACCTGTTTTGTATCAGATGTGAGGGCATGATCGGAAAGCTGTTTGCTTTTCTGTTGCAGTGATGAAACGCTCAGACCAAAAACAGCGTGGGGAGGAAAGGGCTTACACTTTGAAGTTGCAGTCCATCATTCAGGGCAGGGAGTCACACAGAACCCCCTGAGAAGTATTGCCTCCTAGCTCACTGGTTCAGGCCTAGCTAGTGTCCTTGTACAGCCCAGGGCCACCTGCCCAGAGGTGGTGCCACCCACAGTGGGCCCTCCAGTGGGCTGACGTCAGGTCAAAAAGTTTGTCACAGATAGGAGCATGGGTCAGCCAGATAGAGGCCGCTCTTCAGATGTGCTTCCCTCAGCCCATGTGACGCTAGGCTGTGTCAAGTTGACACTCTCCTCCCTCTGTTATGAAGCTTTGTTTCGAAGGAAGTTAAGTCTGAAGCCTGACATGGCGTGAGCATGGTGCTTACTACCTTCTAAATGTTTTATAGCCCACTGTTTTCCTGGCTTGGATATTTATGTCACTCTTCGTAACAATGTCTCATTCTATAAAGTCTTAGGTATCTCAAAAACTATATTTCTATTTAGAATGCTAGTTCAATAGAGCATTGTGCTAAAGAGACCGGGGTCATGGGTGTTGGTCCTGTGTCAATCAGCTGTGACAATGAAAAGAAATTTCCCTCCTTTCTATAGCTTCGGGGATTGTGTCAGAACTTGCTGATAACGAGTGGTGTCTTTTTTCAAACTCTGAATGGTGCTGCAGAACTCATTAGCTGTGGTGGCAACAGCAATTGGTGTCAGCCGGGTGTAGTGCTGCCAGGTAAGGTCTGTGCCTTCGCCCGTGTGAAGGAGGGCACTCGAAGGACTTCTGTGGGGGGTGGTTTGCGGGAGCTAAGCACGTGTTTCTACAACAGAACTATGTCATACAAGTTCCTGGTGGGTAGTAACGATCCCTTTGCATATAACCACAACCTGTGTCCTCCACAGACAGACACTGTCCGCATCCTAGACACTCCAGCACGAGACACCAGGAGTTTCCCAGAGTTCGTGACATCTCTTGTCACTTCTTTAATCTGATTTATTGCCCTTCGAAGTTTTAATAAGCACATTTCTGGGGACTGGGGGCTCCCATCATCCATGCATTGAACTTGAAGTAAGTTGGAAAGAGCGGCTTGGCCTCATTTACATAACGGATAACGAATACGTGACATTTACAGTGGTGTGTTCCATTTGCGCTGAAATAAAATGCGTTGGTGTTTAGAAGTAGTATGCCAGGTTTTCCTTGCTATCACACGGAAAGTAGAAGGTTTTTTTTGTTTGCTTGCTTGCTTTTCTTGGCATCCAAAATGAAACACTGAAAAACTGCTTACCGGGATTGATTCCTCAGCTATATGGGAACGGGTACAGCCCCATTCAGCCTCATGCAGGTGATGGGCTAGCTGAGAAAAGCAAGAGTCACCTCCCTTCTCTGCCCCTTACAGTCCCACCTGTCAGTTTCCTAAGCCAGGAGGTTCCCGTTGGGTTTGTTGTTTGCTGCAGTTCGCGGTCTGGCTGCTTTCCTCGGAGAACAGATTTGCGTGGCTCTTCCAGGTGAGGAACTGGATCCCCGGTGTCCCCTGTTGCACCGAACATGTGGAAATGAGTCAGTGGAAAATTCACTTACTCATCCTGACCTACTTCTGTCTCCAGCGCTGAAGGTGCGCCTGTTGGGCAGAAGCAGTCTGTCTCCCCTCCAAGACCTCATGCTCCATGCTGGGGTGAACACATTAGCCTATAGTTGTTTTTAGAAGATGTATGGTTGTCTACATTCTGTAAATACTGCTATACCTATAATCCATTTAAAAATGAGCCCCTGGGAGTCAGGGGAGTCTGACTTTGGATGATTCTCAGCACAGCTGCTGCTTCCTAAGGAAAAGTCTGTGACTTCTAGAAGAAAATTACAAAACGGGAACTTGGCCCACTTTAAGAAGGGTGTGATAAGGAAGGTCAGTCAAAGCCTATTATATCAAACACTATCATCTCTATGATTAGAAAACAAAACCCTCTCCCCATCCTTATTTTTGTTTGCTTAATTCTTGAAAACTTTTAAGTGTTCAGTTAAGCCATGCATTGCCTCAGGTGCCACTCCAGCAATGAAAGGGTGCTCCCCACCAGAGACCTACAGTCTCTCCCGGGAGAGCAAAGATGAGACTCTCCAGCAAGACTGTCTTGAAATGCCATTTTGAGTTTGCAGGGGAGCAGAAGACTCCACAGCAAGGCCAACACGAACGGGTTCCTGCTTGCCTAGCTTTGTTTTGGTTCTTTTTTTAAAAAAACTATCAAAGTTCTGTCCATCTCAATCAGAGAGTTTAGTCCATGTGATCACGTGTGTTGACATGGGAACAGTGATCTGCCTTCCTTGAGAAGAACGGGGTTTGAGTCCAGAAAAAACGAAAATGATGGGTGTTACACATTCAGGCAGGAACACACAGCTGTGCTCAGAGTGACTCCAGATAGCTAGCCACTCGGATTTACACTTATTTATGCTATGTATAACATTACGCAGACAGCGGCATATTAGAAGTAATAGTTCCCTTAGCATCCATATACAAGATGAGCTGCTGGCTTGGAATAATGAGTAACTATTTTTGCCCTGGACTGACTATCCTTACAAAGACTTTCAGCTTAAGGATGAGTAGTCTTGCTAGAAGGAAATATAAGGTAGTGAATGAAAGCCCTATTTGAGGAGTGGAATACTATTCTTTTGAAACACCAGCTCACTCTTGGCAGCTAACTGTGAGCAACTCAATGCCAACAGCAAGAAGAAGCAGCCCCTGCTGACTTGATAGTGCTGTTTAAAAGGTGGCAGCCACCAATATTAAAGTGACAGAGTGGAATTTCAGTATCAGCTGACTGAGCTAGCCTTGTAAGCTTCCTTTATTGGGATCCCAATTTCTTTGTGTTTATCTCTACTCACCCCTCCCCCAAGATTGGTAAAGATACTTCTCCTTTTGAAGGAGACTATAAATTCAAACTCAGGGTCAGGGTGAGCCACCTCCAAGTAGGTACAGACATGGTTTATGGTTTTGAAAATATTCTGTGCTTTCTGACCAAAAGACGGAGACTTCTGGTCAAAGTGAGAAGCGCAGGGGCCGCCTGTAGTGAGGCAGGGTTGTGCTGTGGAAGCAATGGGGGGCGGAATCCTGCGAATTTTCCTAGCATGATCTAGTTTTTTGCAACAAAAAGAAATAGATTAACTTGTGGTCTGCTGTGGGAAGGCAGCCTTTGATAAAATAAATTGATTTCAGAGAAAAGCAACCAATCCCAGAGTGCTGTGTTGTTAGTTCATGTCTGCACTCCAGGTCCATATGGGGATGCTGTATGTTCTACAATGACATTTCCCCGGAAGTATACAGCCCTGCTCATCTATTTAGTTTCCATTGAGGGAGACTCTTGAGAGCAGCTTTCCCTTCAGAGCAGATCATGTTTCAAGCAAGAGATTCGAATATAAGCCAGTTGGCCAGTGACTTAAGTATGAAATGCCTTATCTGGCTTTGTACAATCTCCTCAATGGAAAGAACCCTCCTAAATAGGCTTAGGTCTTTTGTTGTGGTGACCTCACAAGCCACACCTAGAGAATTCAGAGCTGTTCCTTAGATTTTATGCAGATGTGGGTGCAGAAAGCCAGCAAGTCACTTCCGGGCCTTGAACACCCAACAGGACTCAAGCACATGCTCCCTGTCACCACAGAAGCATGGCCTTTCAGCAGCTCTTGGAAAGGGCGCAGGCGGGAAGTGGATGGCGCCCATGCCAAGGACACTGCATGGGGCCCATGCCAGGGATACTGCAGGCATTGGGGTGGGAGGAAGTCACAGGGCCAGAATTCCAATGCCTCAAGGTTTTGCCATTCGCTCTTTGATGCTAGATTCCTAATTTATCGCTTTTGCCGTGAGATCTAGAGCCCTGAGTAGAGTGCAGCGAGAGCTGGTGGCCTTCTGAAATGCCAGCTGCAGTGGGGACAGACGACCCAGTCCACATTACAGCCCCAGGCCTGGGAGCTTTGTCTTTCTTTACCATGGGAGACGGAGAGTTTAGTTACAGCCCATATTGTAGCTTCGACAATGTTCATTTTCTGTAAATTGAATGTGAGACACTTTTTATTCTAGTGCAGTATGGTAATCACGACCCAAATAGAAATTCAGTAATTAAGGCTCCAAACAGATGAATATATTTAACAATAAAACTGGGAAAAGATGAAGTCTATATAGAGTTCTTCATTTTCTAGCAGGTTAACTAGAGCGCTGGAGAGATTCCATAGGAAGTGTGGACATTTTTAGCGGACAGTGCTTTCATTGTGGAAGCCCTCATGGAAGCCAGGGGTTAATTTGTAAAGTACAAACAACAGTCCGTTGGAAGGTCTGTTGGCTCTGAGTGAACCCTAAAAATCACCCACATTCAAACTCTGTCACCCAGCTTTTTTTTTAATTTTATTTTTGTGCGGTAGCTGTTGTCTCTTTTGGATTTAGGGTTCTTTTGTTTCTAATTTTGAATAATGGAGACTTTTTTTCCTTTGGGCTTCATTTTCTCTGGTATCCAGCTTGCCAGTTTGGCTATATCTCTCCATATATCATTAATAACTTCTTCCCACCTCTCTAGCTATGCAGAGCAGCTATTAGACCATAACTAAAGGGTACAAGCAGTTCCCTCCAGGAACACACTGTAGGCTCCGTTTCCTGTGCTCTTTATTTCTTCAGATTTTAGATCAAGTCTTCCAGGAGGATCGGCTTTGTCTGATAAAATGACAGGTATGGACCGTTTCTTGGGCCAGGCAGTTAATTTTCTGATATTTCCAGTAGCTGTTGAGTAAGTTAGGGCTGACACTTACTTCTCAGCCAAAGGGGGATTGAGCCATTTTTTCTTCTGTAGCTACTTGATGTAGCCCTTATGGTGTGGTCAGATGAGGTGAACCCCAGAATTGAGACCTGCCCAAAGACTCATGCTGTCATTTGTAGCCCAAGCCTTCATGCAGTGATGTCGCCTGTCTAACCTGGGACACAGTGCTCCCTGGTGACGGCCAAGGGCCGGATCAGTGATAACTGGTGACTCCTGTTCTTAGTCTGAGCCCTGCTCTACTCTCTCAAGTCACACTCATGACCACAGGGCCTGTCATCTTCCGCTTCCTGGGGCTCCGCGTCAGAAAGTCTTGGTCACTCATACAGTCAACTGCACAGGCAGGTCTCAGGGCCTCTCCCGTTCCCTGCCAAAGCCTAAGAAAGCTGATCCTATCTTGGCTTGGGCTGTTCTGTCCGCTGCCCTTCCTGCAGTTGTAGCTCTGTGAGTTTGCTCTCTCCTTAGGGAAGGACCTGGGGCTTCGCCTCTGGGCTGCCTCCCAACTGCTGTGTCTCCTCCTGCAATTGAAACCCTCTGAGGCTCTTCCAAGGCCTAGGAACCTGGACATAAAGCACAAAGTCTTCTTGGAACACGAGAAGGAAAAACTCCTCTCGTTCTCCTCTAGGTACAGATTACCACAACGAATAGCTTAATAAATGAGCCAGCTAGAGAACACATGGCTGTCCGTCTCTATCTCTCTCCCTTTCTTTGTAGGAATGACAGCTAGTAATAGTCAAAGTCGTGTGGTTCTTCCATTATTAGCCACACATTTTCCAGATTAAGAGGTTAGAATAATCATAAAACTTTCTGACAGCCAAAGCACACGTGTACCTCCCTTCCTGCCCCTGTGCTCGTACCACTGAGAAGTCACGGCTGTTGTTATTATTTGTGAACGTCTCCTTGCCGGTGATTTTTCTCTGAATCCTGTGTGCTTTAAGCATGCACGAGGTCATGCTTTCTATCTCCATTTTCAACAGTGTTTTCCTGAGTGTTGACTTATACCCTTGTTGTAGCTTCTTTTCACAATATTTAGACTCATTTTTTACTACGGATCCTTTGCTTTATGTCATCTTAGAAAAAAAAGGTTAAAAATAAAAAGGATATGTATATGAAAGGAGGTAGGTGGGAAGCTGGCTTGCCAAGAAACAAAACCTGGAGGGTGACCATCATTTCCAGGGAGAGACCTGAGTGTTCCAGAGAGAAGCGGACATGGGCTCAGCCTCTCAGATTCCTCGGGGCCCAGTCCAGGCACCTCTGCCCGATCTTCTCTCCACGATTCAGTATTGCCATCACTTAATTTTGGATAGTGTCACTCGGGGACAGCTATGTCTTTCTTATGGGCTGGTTTCTATCTTCTGGAACTAGAGTCTGTTTCCCGTACAAAGCCTTTGGTGGTCAGACTAACCAAACCACCGTGCACCACGCTAAAGGAAAGTCATAGGCCTCCCTCCATTCCTGGACCTGCCCTTTACAAAACAGCACATAGAGATTCGAGAAGCAGCTGGCCTCATTTCTGTCCCAGCCGATTAGCCCTTCCTCTTAGATGAGGTAAGCGCATGTCAGTGTCATTGTTTTCTGAGATACAGTTGTATCTCAGGAGAGGGAGGGGTCAGGAATCAAAGTTGTTTCTCTAAGAGGAAGTTTTAACAGTTAAATTGACTCACTTGTGAAGTAAGGCTGTGACCTCATGGGCCAGGATGATTGCAGGTGAGAGTTAGTTTTTATAATTATTAATTCACAAATGTTAACTTTTGGTTCTACTGCGGTTTAATAGAATCAAAGAGTTTTAAAAGTTACTTTACAGAAAGATTATATATTGTGTTTAACATATTTAAGACAAATCTTCCTGGGAACCTCTGCAGCACCCCCACCTTATTTTTCATTTTTCAGTGTTAAAATTTTTTTCTCTTTACCCAGGCCTTGGAGGTCTCTGTCTTTAACCCCAGCATTCTATGAGTTCAAGGCCGCTCTGGTGTACAGAGCAGGTTCAAGGACAGGCTCCAAAGCAACACAGAGAAACCCTGTCTTGAACTCCCACCCCACAAAAAGCACTTTGTTAAGCACCCTTTCTTTCTGTATTACTTCCAAAAGTGTTTTACCCTAAAATAGGAACCCAGTTTAGCCTACTTGCACCTGCATAGTGAAATCTCTCTCTACTTTAGATGACTTTATGTGACTTATTTTCTTTTGTCTTTGATCATTTTTTATTAAACAGTGGCTACCTAGTGTCTATGAAAACTGAGGTAGACCAATTTTTGTTTTATTCGTCTATTTTTTTTTATCCCACCTATTACACAAAGTCTCCTAACCAAACAATAGAGCCCCTTTCAAATGCAGGGAAATGTCTCCCTTCCCAGATTTCCGGATTGCACACTCAGGAGCTGGTCTCTCAGATCCTGGCTGCAGCCCTCCTCAGCCTTGGGCAAGACACCCTTCAAAACACTGGTCGGGGATTTTTGGTGAGGTAACAAAAGCTACACGCATGGCTGAAAAACAAGTTGAGCTGAAACAACAGCGCTAGGTTGGTAGCTGTGTCGTGGAGGTGGACGGGAGTCGTGATGCCTTCCCTGCCTTACAAGGCTGCTGTTGGTCTGTGGAAAGGTCAGGGTTGCCTATTGCTTGCTACTCATCCCCTTCCCTGCATTTAAAAGTTGCTAATTTTTTTCCCCTTTTCAGTATTGCTAAAGATTGAACCCAGGTCCTTGCCCATTCCAAGGTGAGGGTCCTATTACTGATCTATGTCCCCTAACTCCAAATATTGAATTTTTTATATGCAAAAAATAGCTGCTAAGGTGCCTGTATAATTCATTGTTTAGTAAAATTAAGATTGTTTTTTATTTGTTTCTTCTAGGGTTGAATGTATGGCCACGTGCTTGCTAGGCCAACACCCGACCTTTGACTGCATAATCAACCTTCTGTTTGACTTTCATTTTGAGGCAGTATCTCACTAGATTGCCCAGGCTGACCCTGAACTTAGCTCAATCAGGCCTTGAAACTCTCATGGTATAGTAGAGTAACTGAGATTATAGGCCTGGGCCATCAGGCCTGGCTAAGAAACCACGTCATGTTATTTGATACATAGAGTATCACATGGTTGTTGTATTGTTCGTGAGGCAGACTTACACTTACTGTGCTCTTGCTCCATACTGTAAGAGACAAGTCTTTTACTCGGTAGTAATAAATTCATGAGACTGGCCGAAGCAAAAAAGTTTGGAATATACAGTTCTGCAGAAAAGGACACAGGCATAAAGAAAAAGCAAAAACGGCTGATGTGTCATTTTTATTGCAGGATTGATTGAGTCAGTGGTCTTTAAAGTCCCAGATAGTGAGAAAGTCCAGCATTTTCCCCCATAGGATAGTATTCCCTAGAATGACAGCCTTTGCACTATTGGGTCATGATCCAAATCTTTCTGATCTTTGGGCTGGAGCTCGCCTCCCTTTCCTTGGGCTCAGTCACGGAGCAGACTGACAGCCACTTTCCAACTCGCTGAGTTGTGACACAGGCGAGCTCCAGCTGCCAGCAGGTGAGAGGAGCCTAAAGTCACCAGCTTATCTGCCGCTTTGATGCGTTCCAAGCGCACCTCATACTGAAAGGAGGCCGTAACAACTTAATGCTTTCCTTAGCATTCATTTTCCCTGTTCATAAATGGGGGCTCTGAGGATAGCTGGCACTCAGTGTCACTGTTTCTTAAGACCAGGCCTGTGTAGAGAGACCCTCAATTTAAGAACCCAGAAAATGCTTTTTGTTACGTGAATATGCCCTACAATTTTATGATTATACTGTGAATGGAAATACGGTGTTACCACAAAGCCCAAGGAATGGCTTACTTGGTAGATCTCGGCAGGTTTCATTTTCTAGATGGCCTTAGCAATCTTGTTTTCATATGTGTTTTGATCTTCCAGTCGGATTTAAGGTTGATTTAGAAAAATAATGGGCAAAAATTGGCAGGGGCAGATTTTACATTCATTTTCTTCATAGTCTCAAGGGCTTGTTCTCATTATGTTGGGGAATTGTAATTCCAGACTTGGCATCCTGGCGTGCAGTTTAATCTCACTTCAGTGGGTTATTCAAGACCCCTTTCTTTATGAAAAGCATACATGGTAGGACACCCCCATTCTACACCACTGACTTTCAGCTTAGCCAGTTTCCATGGTGAGGCCAGGATTCCATAACCATAAACAGGAATCCAGGGACACAATGGACAGGAACTCCTGAGTCACTGCAGGGAATACAGAGTGAGTTTAGGCTTGGATGTCTGCTGAGCACAGGGAAGAGGTGGAATCGGTCTGCTGTTCTGGAGCTCAAGGTACTTATAAGGACCAAATTCAAGAGTAGGGATGGATGAGGTCAGCTCATTACACACAAGGCTGGGCCTCAGAGAACAGGTGGCCATGCCTGTAAGAGGCAAGCCAGAGATGAGCTTTTCCCTAGAAAGCCAAGCACATTGTTTAATGTGAATTCCTCCCAAACTTCATCTGAATCACAGGATGTTTTTATACAGATTCCTCACGTATGTGTTCTCTGAGAGTAGCGGCAAGAAGGGGGAAGATAAGCAATGGGAGACATTATGTCTTATATGTATGTATGTATGAATGATGGGTGTGTGTGTGTGTGTGTGTGTGTGTGTGTGTGTGTGTACATGATTTGAGAAAAGCTGAAGTTCACAGTCCCCTGTGCCTCTGCCTCCAAGTATTAAGATTGGAGGTATGTGTCACCATTCCCAGCAGGAGTGCCATTTTGGAAGACTATACAAGGAAAGGATGGAGAGTTTGGGTAAGGTTTTAGGAGTTGTAAAACAGTGCATAGATGGATACTTTGTGTAGTTAGGCACATTCTACTCATTTGTAACCCCAATATCAAGAGGTAAAGGCAGGAGGATCTTTAGTTTATGCCCAGCCTAGGATACACAGCAAGGCCCTATATCAAAAAGGCGAGGGGTTAGAAATCACACACCGAATTTCTTTGCACTCTTACATCTTCTGGAAATGAAGATGTGAACAAGCCATCCTAGAAAGAGTTACATCCAGAAGTCAAGATTCGGTAAGTCCCTCAGAAACAGCGGGACAAGGAGTCTGACACAGGGAATGACGTGTGTGAACACAGTTCTTTTCCCTGGTTGTGTCCGGACCTGCTGGTTTGGGCAGGGGCGAGGATGATCCATGTGTTGAGTCTACCTGTGGATCTGTGAAAGTACACTGTGGAAGAATGAGTAGCCAACAGTGTGCAGGCCTATTGTGTGTCTACCATGGGTGTGAAAGCATGTAACCTGGGAAAACAAGCTCTGTCCCTGCTTGGTGACATTGGAGTGTCTGTCCCCTGGGTCAGGCTTACTGCCTCTCAGAAAGTATAAACTAATGTGATATTTGGTAGCTTGATCCATCCCCTGCGTAACCTTCAGGCTATAGGCTCAAGATTGGTTGTGTTGATGCTCCCTGGGTTCATGGTTACTAAGAACACATGGCTTATGTCCCAGCAGAATGCTGGCATATTCAATTGTAAGAGCGAACATCATTGGTATTAACCAAGTATTCCTTGAACTTTAGGCACAACCAGCAGAGACGGTTCAAAACAGACTCGAGATAAGTCTGCCCCGCTTAGCTGCCCAGTCACCCACTTTCTACCTTTGGGATCGATGACAGGTTTTGGACTTTCTCAGTTGTTCAGTTTTCATATTTATAAAGTTATGAACTGAAATAAGTCCAATTCATAGAATGCTCTGAAAAATTAAATCTTTGGAGTATAATGGACACTTGGTCAGTGTAAAATTTTTATTACTTCTCTTGCTGCTCATCTGGGGGGAGAGGGGCTCTGTGGACTTTCCAAAGGTTGTTTGGAGCATATGGTAATGGAAAAAGATGTTAGGTGCCTTGAATGGGTGCAGGCTTTGGGTGAAGATGGGCTGATACTCATGGTTTCGACAGTTGGTCTGAACCGTGAATGCTGACTGCTGGTCTCCCTTCCTTATGACAGTTGGAAGTCTTTGGCCAGTGTGTGCATGGGCGGATCCTCCACACTACTGCTTCTGAACCTTTTGTTTGTCTGGGTTTTTATGCAGCCTCTTTGTACTTACATTCTTTCTCTAGCCAGGCCAATATTTACATTTACTAAAGCATCGCTGCCCCGGAATTGGCCTCTTTAGTTCTTGTGTAACTCATTGTTTGGATTCAAAAAGGTAATTCTGTGGGCCAAGGTATTCTTCTTGTTCCAAGATCCTTGAAGGAAAAACCTGAGTGTAAAATTCAAAGTAGGAAAGCATAGATAATATAAAAATATATGTACAAGAAAGGCCAAATGTTTGTTTGTTTCTTGGTGTGTGTATGTGTGTTTGTGTGTGTGTGTGCATGAGTGTGAGTGTGTTGAGACAGGCTCACTAAGTAGCCCAGGCTGGCATGGCTTATATATACACCTTTTTTTTTTTTTTTTTTTTTTTTTTATTTTTCGAGACAGGGTTTCTCCATAGCTTTTGGTTCCTGTCCTGGAACTAGCTCTTGTAGACCAGGTTGGCAAGACACTTGATATAATTTCTTTACATATTTTTATTTAGTTGAGTTTCTGTATTAGCTGGTACTATATATTCCTCCATCCTCCTCCTTCTCTTCTTTCCCTTTCTTTTCTCCTCCTCCTTTGAGATAGAATCTTATCCTGTAGCCCAGGCTGACCTCAGACCAACAGTAATCTTGCCTCAGCCTTTGTAAGTGACCCTACCCAGCAGACAGTTGATAACGCTATCACCATTCTGCAGATCAATAGGGGTATGAGGTTTTAATGGACTTGGAAGTATGTGCTGGTTGTAACCCTTGTTTGGGAATCTCTTCTTCTAAGAACTCCATTATGGTAAAAAAAAAAATAGATCTGTCTTGGGCCCCTGTGAAAACAGAATTATACATTTACATGTAAAGTCATTAAAGGGCCCCCGTTATAGGAGCCACGTGGCTTCTTTCTTTGACTATGGTTGGCACTAATGGGTCGTACTATCTTCATACATCACTGGTCCTCTTTCAGACCCCAGATTCTTTTTATTGGGCTTGCAGTTGATAGCCTGGAGGAACATCCATCACCCAGATTGAATAAGAAGCAGTTTGCAGGCCAGGATCTTCTGCTATCTCACCAACCCTCCTGTCTTCAACAACAGAATGGATTTTGCCAATTCCTTCTTGGCAAAAGAAAAGAATGACTTAGAAAACATCATTGGATTCAAATGAGAAAAAGAAAAGACATCTGTCAAGTTAATTAAGAGAAAACATTCCCTTGACCCCTTGTTTTTATTGTGTATGTTTGTTTTCTGTGCTCTCACCAAGGTGAGCTATTCTTCTCCCCTTAGGGTGCCCCTTCCCTTTCAGGTTGCAAACAAATAGGAAGGGACCAAGTGCAAAAGCGTGGGGCAAGCACACAACTCATTTTACTGCCCATTTGGCAGTTCTCCTGTTGCTTCTCCATTTAGGAAGCACTTTCTTTTACTTCTGCCCATTATCACAGCTTTGACATCCATGTCATTAACAGAATGTCATTTTGCAAGATACCGAATTAGGAGCAGCCAGCAACAAACCATACTGAGCAGAAGAGACTGGCATCCTGCCACATGACTTTGCCTTGCAGAAAGAACCAAGTGGAGCCTGGATAGGGCCCTTGCGTGTTTGTGTTTGTGTTCCAATGGCAGCAGCAATAGGATCAGGGACAGTTCACTGGTGGGCAGAGCACTGTGCCAGACTGCTATAGAAAAACGAAATGCTCAAAGGCTGGAAGGTGCTAAGCCTCCAGGCTGTTCATTCCGGGTTGAAGTAAACTTCTGCTGAGTGTCATGCAAAAGCCATTCCACGATCCCTTCAGTGGGCCAGTCCTGGAAACCACAGAGAATGGTTTCTATTTGGTTGTTCATCTTAAGTATAATAATGTGTAACAATTGAGTATCTCTAGTGACAGTATTTGTTTATAGTACAGGCATTGAACCTAAGGCCTCGCACATCCTGGTTGTACACTCGCTTCTGAGCTATAGTCTCAGCCTAAAGTTTCCATTTGAAGAAAGGTAGAATGGATAAATCAGTATTATGCTATTTCAACTGTGATACACACACATATGAATTACATTTATTATTTATGAATATATGAAATATATATTTATTTGAATAGAAACTATATATATTTTAAAATATACCTTTATATTATAAAATTTGAATATGAGAACACCTTCCAAAGTAGCTCTCTAATGCTAATGGACATTTCTTAAAACCAGTATATGTAAAGCCAGGAGTGGTGGTGCATGCCTTTAGGACCAACACTGGTGAATCTCTGAGTTCCAGGCCAGCCTGGTCTACAGAACAAGTTCCAGGACAGCCAGGGCTACACAGACAAACCCTGTCTCAAAGAAACAAAAACATAGATGACATACAGCAGGAAGAGATTAATAAAGGAAGATTGGAACACTAGATTTAAACTATTGAATTTTTTTTTACACCCACTACTTTCAAAATTTTGATTTTCAAATATTTGTTTCTTATCATGTCTATTTTACTAATTGGGATAATTACTGCCACTGAACTGACTAGAGTCATTTTTATATTCAGATTTGAATTGGCGTTTCTGCTACTTAGGAAAAGAAACATTAAATTGGGAGACTGATATTCCCATATTGTGTACAAAACATGGAGTTAAAAACAAAAAAGCAACTAGGCATGGTGCCTCTACCTGGAATCCCAGTACTTGGCAGGTTGAGGCAGGAGGATCGGGAGTTTGAGGCCAGCCCTTCCCTGCAGCACACACAGGCTGGGAAGGGTTGAGAAGGGTAATTAATGGTGCCTCTCGTTTTCCTCAGTTCCCCGGTGTGTCCGTCCATACAGTTGTCTTTTGCACCTGACATAGCTACCAAAAGCTTGGGTGTTTGTACCCTGGCAGTTTAATTCTGACCTTTCCTCCAGCTGGAAAACAGGCTCCTCTAGGTCTGCCTCTTCCTCAACTCTTACTCCTTGTCACTTTGTTGGCCCCAAGGCCAGTAGGCCTAGCCAGGTGATAGCATCTCTTTATCTTGGCTGAACCTCTGGAGTCTTGGAATGAGCCCTAGCAACCTCTGGGCAACAGTCAGCCCTCTGAGCAGTTTCCCAAGACGAGCCCTCCAGTGCTTAGACCAGAGATAATAATTATCTGCCTTTGTAGTCCCCTCTTCCCACCCTCCACCCAACACTCCTCATTTGATGTCTTTCATCTTTACATTACATCATTACCTTAATCCAACAGGCTTGTCAATCATTGACTCGCCTAGCTTTTAAAGAACCCATGTAGGTAGATGCTCACCCTGGAGATGTGAGTCCTCCCCCTGGAGAGGGTTTGCAGCCTAGGTAGGCACCTCTTAGGATTCCTGTAACTAATGAACCACACTAAAAATCTGAAGGGTGTTGAGATATTGGTACTGCACTTAGCCTCTGCCTTAATCTGCAGACTCCATCGTAATGCTTCTCAGAGTGATGGGTGTTCCGGTAAGAAGCCTCCAGGTTGTTCTTAGCTGCCTGCGCAGCCTGGCTCCATCCAGTAGGAATGTACTATATTAATTACCACATTAGACCAGTTGAGTCTTATAAATTCGACTAGTACTTCCAGTTAAATTACAAACTTCTTCAAAGCAGGAATGGTATTTAGCTACTCCCTCAAAATATCTTATAGCCAGGCGTGGTAGCTCATGTTTTTAAGAAGCAGACATCTGCCCAGGAGGCAGAGGCAGGCAGATGTCTATGAGTTTTAGGCCAGCTTGGACTAAATGGCAAGTTACAGGCCAGCCAAGGCTACATAGTGACACCCTATATTAAACAACAAAATAAAAAAAAATAGTGTACCTTTGGCTGAGGTGTAACTAAGAGAGAGAGACCACATGTTAACCGTGTACTAGGCCTGGATCTGGTCCTCAGTGCTGTCCCCAGCCCACATTGTTACTATGTCTCTATTTAAATAATTTTTATTTTCTCTATTTTCATAGATAATCAAAGGGATTCGGTATTTTAAAGAATATGATCTTTCTCCACAGGGCATCGTTTCTCAAGTTTAAACACCATGTTGAATGAAGACAGGGTCCCAGAGAGATACTATGTTTACCATGTTGTAAGTGTCGGCTACCATCAATCACATGGTAATAATGTGACTCCGTAGCTCATGATGTCATATCACAGTAGCTGTTCTGGCCTGTCTATCTTTGAAAGGGCTATAAAATGGAGAATAATTTAGAAGTCTAAAACTTTTATAAATTTTTACTACTACTACTACTACTACTATTATTATTATTATTAGAGTGTTCATAACATGGTGCACATGTGGAATTCAGGGAACAGTTTATGAAACTGGTCCTCTCTGTTGACCTTTATGTGGGTTCCAGGGTGTCAGGCTTGCATTGTTAGGCAGTTAGTGTCTTTACCCACTGAGCCATCTCATTGTTCCTAGATGACGTAAAGTTTAAAAAATCCATTAAGAGATGATGAATGAAATCTGTTAATGATTGGATAACTTGCAGTGTATAATATACTGTTTGCTACAAAGGATGCTGGTGTTTGTTATGAAAATAGTTCAAGAGCTGACTCGTGCTTCATCTCATACCTTAGATTGCTGCGCAGGCCTGTTTATGCCTCTTTTCCATGTTCTGCCCGAGAACACGTGTAGTAGTGAGACAGTCATATGCGTGAGGCTTTAGAGAGGGTTCTCCTTTTCTTCCTCTCGGAGTTTAATGCATAGGAAAGACACATTCCTTAGATACTTGTTTCATTGGGTAGTTGCCTTCCTAATATCTGTATGTTCATCTCTCTGTGTTTTCCTCTGTGAAGACTGAAAATCAGGCTCAACCTCAGGATGGGCTTATCTTCTTGGTATTTCCAAGAAGTACTGAATATGGTCATATATATATATTTATTTATACATAATTAAATTATATATATATAATTTTTGTCCTGTTACTTTCCTCAGAACATTTGAAAGCTTAAACACACAGACTTTCTTATAGCTGTTGGATTCTGTTTATACTTTTTGTTTATAAACAAAGACAGTGCGAGCCACTATTCATTCCTAGGGTGATTCATGCCTTTAGGAAGAATGTCTCATAATGGAGAAGCTTATCTCATGAATCAACCTGGTCAGTAGAGACATCTCCTTGTAACTTATTCATGGTCATTGTGCAAATACAAAATGGCCAAAAGCCTTGGATTGGGCCAATCACAGCATACACACTGACTATCACTCAGCATCCTGGAGGCAGGGGCTAATAATATTTAGTGCTCTCGTTGAATCTGGGGCCATCTTGCTCAGTTTTTTAAAAAAAGATTTATCTGTTTATCTTATATGAATGAATACTCTGTCTGCATGTATGCCTGCATGCCAGAAGAGGGCATCAGATTGCATTACAGATGGTTGTGAGCTACCATGTGATCCAGGAATTCAATTTAAGACCTCCAAAAAAGCAGCCAGTGCTCTTAACCTCTGAGCCATCTCTCCAGCCCCATCTTGCTCAGTTTCAAAAAGGGAAATGTTATATTTCAAACCAGGCTCATGAGACGTAGAGTGCCTCTAGGAGGCACGTCGGCCTTGCTTCCTGACTGCCTGCCCTGCTTCTGCCTTCAGCTTAGCATCCAGAATGATTTTCTTAAAACTAAAGTCACACTATGGTTAGAAACTTTAACAGGTTCCATTTCTCTGACTGAATTCAGATTCCCTATACTGTGGTCTGCAGTTTGGGCCTAGGCCTCGTCAACCTTCTACTGCCCAGCTATCCTCGGCTACTCTGCCGCACATCCCCTTCTTGGCACGCTGACATGCTTCTGTTCCTGGAACCCACTTACCCCAGGGCCTTTGCTTATTCTCTCACTTCCTCGTCTTACCAAATACCACCTTTCCTGAGCATCTATTTTAAATCATGACTTCTCATACCTGTACTCCAAGCCCCAGTTTCTGAATTATCTCTACACCATCCTCATTCCACATGTGATGAATGTTGCTGTATATCGTGTGCGGTATTTACTTCACTCCAGAAGGAAGCCATGGCTTTGTTCAAAAACAGTGTCTGTCTTAATATATCTCCGCACTGAGCAAATAGTTTATTGAATGAATTAACAAAAGTCTAAGAAGACTTGATTTAATGAGCCGTAGGGAAGACCTCAGCAGGTATATCATCTTGTAATGAATGGCAAACATGTGGGGCAGAGGGAGAGATCATGAAGGCTTACTTTCTGCGTCTTTCAGACAGGAATTGTGCTTAACTCAGGCAGCTATGCCGTGTGACTTTGCGCTATTGAATTAAAGTGTTGGCGATGCTGACTGAAGATGCCCAGAAAAGGGATTGCTTGATCCACAGGAGAAAGACAGAGTTATTTATGAGAAATGTCAACAGGAAGAAGGGTAGAGATAGGGACTTGGGGTGGGAGGAACAATACCAGGATGTAAGGAAAAGTGTCCAAAGACTTAAGGAACATTGGCTTGGTTTTGTACAATATTTTTCCTTCAGATACGTTCTTAAGAATTTCGAAATCATATTTTCAGACGCACAGAGCCCTTCATATTCAGTGTTGCAAGGAGAAGAAAGAAATGTCCACGATCTATAATTTTAGTGCACTTAAGAGTCCTAAAGTTTTCTTCAAATGGATAATCTCAAAAATAAATGAATTAGACCCATATTTATGTTGCCATGGTTAAAGCTCAAAATTACAATGTTGGGTAGAAAAAAAGTTGTTACAAAATATATAGTGCATATTGCATGCTAAGCTATAGCTTATCCCAAAGTTAAAAACATGGCTGTCAGATGAAGTGAACATATTCAAAGATTTTATTTAACTTACTAATTAATTAGAGGAATAGGTACATACTCAGACACATACAAATGAGTTTTTTAAATGGACATATGTGGATGTGCATCCAGAAATTATGAAATGAACTTACTGTAGATGTGAAGCCGCTTCCGCCTTATAGGACTTTGAATGTCTGAGGTCATCTTTCTATAGAGGGGGTCAGTTGAACTTTAAGCAGACAGACTCAGGGACAGGAACAATTGCATCACTCCCAGATCATGGCAGCTTTAACTGCAATGCATTTTACTATTACATGGTCAATAGGAAGTCTGAGATGTGTAGGTCTTTAGAGGAACCTATTCAGTCCCTTTGTGTGCAATTGAAAATCTTATCGGTGTTTTCCTCTTGATATATGAAAGCAACAGTAAAAATGTAAAATCATAACATAACTCTGCTAATGAAATACTGCAGTAGTGAATGGAAGCTAGAGATTTACTTTGTAGAGTACTGACCTATTGGGCAGGAAGCCCTAGGTTTAACTCCCAGAAACACATATACCAGAAGTGATGTTTTGAGCCTGGAATTTCAGCACATCATATTTGGGACATAGAAAGGAGGTCAGAAATTTGAGGCCAGCTTGGGGACATGAGTCCAAAGATATTTAGAGAGTAAACAATTCTCTTTTTAAAAAAGATATGTAACAGATACAGCAAATGATATAATTATTCATCTTAAAGTGGTTTGAACTATTGGATTCTTTTCTCTTTTAAAACATTTCTTGGACCTGGAAACTAATTTCTTACTATTTTTCTCATGTGGACAAACCCCTTGACTTTGAAGATATGGAGGCTGAAGCATTTCTTGTGTATATAAACAGCATTAATCTGGCAGTTCATTAGACCGTTGTTGCCGGTCTCCACCCCTTCAGTCCTCTGTGTTTAAAGAATATTCACATGGTCAGATTCAACCATGGTGCGAGGAAATAGCTACCAGATGTTCTGAAGAGTGCAGTTTTGGTCTGAAATTGGTCTCCCGTGCAATTTTATCCGACTCTTCATCAAAGTAAAGCAATAAGCTGGAGCCAGCTTCTCTGCTCTTTTCTTGGTGGTCAGTGACAGGTTGTACTCAGCGTTGACCGTTCCAATCAGCTCCAGATGAAAAATTCCAACCAGTGGGGGTTTGTCTGCTGGGTTGTCTTACCATGGTCAGACATGTTAAGAACTCGTGTCTCACGGTAAATGTAAATTAAAATTGAGCTGAATTTTAGCTACTTGAGATCATAGGAAAACATCATGACCTGCTGGACTTTCAGAGACCTGGCAGGTGATGGGTAATAAGTTCTCCCACCCAGGAGACAAGTGGCTCATCCAGGTGCCAAACATTCACCGAGCCCCCAAGCCTTTCTGAGAGAAACCTGAGCTTGTAGATAATTTAGACAGAAATGGGGTGTGGGTCTCTGGACCAGAATTGCCTTCCATCAGCCTGATAACCAGATGTCTCAGTCCTCACTGAGTCTGATCTGACTTAGATATGAAACCTGTGTACGTTTTCTTTGCCATCCAAACAAATGGAAGGCCTACTAGCAGTTAGGACCATGCAGAAAAGCTTTGGGAACTGTCTTGGGGATGGCAGGGAACTTAAGAGCAGGAGTGGCATCCTGTTCAAGCTTCATGTCATATACCAGCACAGAAATACTGCAAGCAGTCACAATGCTCCATTGTATATATGGGCTTCACATCACTCCAAAGTTTGCCCTCAATTGCTATCCAAAAGAATGACAGCCTTTCTTATACTCAGGATTCTCTCTTGCTTGTGTCCCCCCACCCCACACCCAGTCTTCAGTGCCTGGTTGGCCCAGCTCACTCAAAATATCGTTGTCATTTTTCCATCATCCTGTTCCTCCCAGGTCTGCAGGGTGCACTTTCTGTGCCGTGTGTGTGTGTGTGTGTGTGTGTGTGTGTGTGTGTGTGAGAGAGAGAGAGAGAGACAGACAGACAGAGACAGAGACAGAGAAAGAGAAAGAGAGAGAGAGACTCTTCTTTCTGAACTTCATCCTTGTCCCTGTTGTCCCTGGGTTGATGTTTTCAGGGAGGAACCAGAGGATGACCAATAGAATGCTAACTGTGGATATTCAGCCCCTGTCCTAATCCAGTTTATCCCTGCTTTTGTCTCAAGTTATACGCAACTGTCTTCTTGCTAAATTCTGGCTTTATGAGGAAGGGATAATAGTGTGCTATTGTGTGGCTTAAACAAGGACAGTCACCCCCTGAACTCTGTCAGGTAAACAGAGCCAACTGTGTGCTGGAAGAGTAAGTTTTCTTTCGGGTTGATTCCACAGGAGACTGCAATGGAGGTGCTTTGGAGGGGCGGACACTGCTTAGACTATGAGATAGGAGCCTGGCTAAGGTGGGAAGAGGACTTTATCTGAAAGGGTCAGGAAGAATGCATTTCAGGGTGGAGCAGATACAGCATGAGTGTGTAAGTCTCTCCAGTTTTTTTTTTTTTTTTCGACCTGTGCACCTGAGGATCCAAAGTAGAGAAAACATTTGACAAGGTCCAGTTCTGGAGTCGGGATGAATTATGAGAGATTTATGAGGAAGAGAAATGGCATTACTGTTAGACTTGGTTGGATGCCCCTGTTTTTTCCCATGGGTAACTCCCTGGGGAGAAGTGAGAAGAACTTAATCTCTCTGATGAAAGGGAAGGAGCTGTGCTCGTGTGTGTGTGTGTGTGTGTGTGTGTGCGCGCGCGTGTGTGCGCGCGCGCGCGTGCACGCAGGAGAGGAGGCAACCACAAACACACATATGCTCCAGCTATTTCATGATTCAATGTACAGTAAAATGCTCCTTCACCTTTAAGAATCTCAGCAGTAAAGTCATTGTGAAGTCAAAATCCTTTGTCCTAAATATAGAGGTGTGTCTTGTGTGCTCGTGGGGACTCTGTTGTGACCTGTATATCCTCACTCTGGTTACCACACTGAAGCAGCTTATGTTTGTTTAAAGGCTTCCTCTTGGATTGTTGAGAGAGTTCAGAAAGTTTCCAGTGGGTGACAGTTTTGATAATACCTCCAGCTCCCTATGGAAGGTATCAAAGGTTATGGACACTTAAATTCCACCATGTGCGATAAGATAGGTCTCTTATTATTTCAGTGAAACCCACTTTCAGGATTTACATACAGGTTTCTTTTTCAAGAGCATTTAAATCATCCTTTTAGTGCTTGCCAATAGACTTTAAATAATTGATGTAATTGCACGAGTTTTTTTATTTTACTTTTCCATTATTTTGCTTTCTGTAATAGTAATATACAGGTCAGTCTATATTGATTTTTAGGAAAACCCATTTGTAAACTTATTTATTTATTTATTTACAAAATAACCCTTCCTAATTTTAACTTTAGGGCATTCGCATTAGTATGTGACATTATTATTATTAATGAATTAATAATTAATATCAACATTCATAAGTAAGATATTTACTAGGTTACTGTTTATGTTGACAAACATTTCTCATTCATTTTATTTACATAGAGGAACACTAATAATATGCCAAGAGAGTATTATATATTACGTAGATTAAATATTAAATGTAAAAATGAAAATGCCTATTTTTGTAGTAACTAGTCTGATTTTTACTTACTTTTCTCGCTGAAATCTCCAGGTTATGAGTTTATCATTTCTGATTTCTCTGATAAACACTGACAGACTGGTACATTTTATGGTCCCTTCCTGAAGTGAAAGGAGACATTAATTTGAATTAACACCACATGTATTCTGCAGTATCTTTTAAAAACAATCAGACTATCTGACTTAATGATTATAAATTTAATAGCTTGAGAATACAGTTCTTGATAGATGGGTTGATAATATCACAGTCTACCTTCCTAATTAACTATCAAGGGTCTATCATTATTCAGCAGCTTCTTTAAGGCTAAGTAAACATGATGTTAATTAAACTCACAGATAGTGCTAGGGGATGTTGATTGCTGTAACAGGACAAGAAAACCATGCGGTCTGACCTTAAGAAATGCTAAGCATGGGAATGCTGCCGGTGATAACAGGCAGCAGACATCAAGTAAACCAGCTCCCCAGCCAGTGTTACCGAGAGAAATTGGTACAGGTTTGAAATGTGTTCTTGGAAGATTAGGAATAACCCTTTCAAATAGTCTATTTTATTTTTCTGTTGTTGAGGATTTGAACCTAGGGTTCTCTTACATGATAGACAAGCACCCGTTTACTGAACTATTTCCCCACCCTTTTATAGCTTTTTTAAATTCGAGAAGGAGTCTCACTACATTGCACATATCCGTCTTGAACTTGCTGGGGACTCCAGGTCAGTCTTATATGTGATCCTTCGGTTTTAGTCTTCTGCATAGCTGGAATGTCACCAGCATCGTCACCAGACCTGGTTGAAGATACTTTATATGAACCCAGAAGTGTCCAATCCTCCATCTCATCTAGAGACTTTCAGAAAGATGGCCTCATGGGGGCCTCATATGAATCGAGACTCTGCTAATTACAGTCAAATCTTAAGAAGAGGAAGGTGGTGCCTGTGTAGCCTCAGAATGCCCTGAACACTCTTTGGTGAAGTCAGGGAGGCGTCTCTTTGGATCCATTACCCTTTCTGGATACTGCACTGGTCAAGGAGAATAAAAGGGCTAATATAGATTGAAGGAAAGCAAACAAATCAAGAAAATAGCCACTTCACTGTCACCGGATATTGGTTTTGCTATCGTCTTTTTTTGTTTTGTTTTGTTTTGATTTTGAGACAGGGTTTCTCTATGTAACAGTCCTGGCTGTCCTGGAACTCGCTTGGTAGATCAGGCTAGCCTCGAACTCACTGAGATCTCTCTGCCTCTGCCTCCCAGGTGCTGGGATTAAAGGCGTGCGCCACCACCACTCGACTGTGCATGTTTTTTTTTTTTTTTTTTTTTTTTTTTTTTTTTTTTGCATGTTACTTTGCTATCTAACTCTTCATCTGATAACTCCTTACTGGTAGAAATGGGAAAAGTGGGTGCCTTGTATCCATGTATATTAATCCATTTGCTGGATGTTCAGGTTCCAGCCAATAGCTAAGTGTGCTAATGAGAAGATGCTATCCTTGCTGTTTTAAGACACTGGAGTCTGTGTTTCTGTTTTCAACCATGTACCTTAACAAGGACTTTGAAATGTAGTATACCAGGTGAAAAATGAATGAGTACTGAGCTGCATTTATCACAGGCATCGACTGCTTTATTGACAAAAGGCACGAATATGAAAGTTGTCTAAGTAATTAGATATTTAATTAGTGCATCATTGTAAGATTAATGCCATCCGCTTCGTCGCATATGATTTCCTATTAGAAATTTCATGTCAGCAAAGATGCTACCTGTGGTTTGCTAATCTGAATCCTTAATTTGTCACTTGCGTGTATGACATGGATCATATTCACAGATGCAGACATGAGCCGAGAGAAGACGTTTGACTATGTCACCACTGTGATAAGGAATATTGATGGTGCTATGCTGTATGAATATGTTATAAATGCTGAACCTATTATGATCTTTCATATTCAGGGGGTAGGTTTCAACCACATGTTAGTGAGCACACAGTAACTCTGTGCTGTTAGCAACAGCATGCGGGGGTCCTGGAGAGTGTGCCCATCCTCGTCTGTGTCAGCTTTGAACTTGCTCACATGTTATTGGTGTTTTTCTTCACCTGGTTTTTCTTTCCTTTTGACAGTTGCCGAACAAGCAACCGGAAAAGTTTGATAGGCAATGGCCAGTCACCAGCTTTGCCTAGACCACACTCGCCTCTCTCTGCTCATGCAGGTAACAGAGGACTCTGTCTGGAGTCTTGTTTCTTTTATCTTTTTAAAACAATCCTGTCTCTTTTATCTCCCTAGGTATTACTGTTGTTTTACTACTAAGTTGTTCTTTCTGAGATGGCAGATTAAAATTCCGTTGTAGATCAAGCTCTTTGCAATTAAGTTTTCTCTGTTGCTGAAGTTTGTAACACTGTCTGACCTGTGCCTCCATTAGGAACATCTTTAGGGGTTGCAAACATGACAGTATGAGGAAGAGAAGTGCTCAGAAAGATTCAGCCTGGTCCTCCTAAAACTGAGCTTCATTCTTGTATTGAAATAGCTGGTCATTGTCTAGTCCAGTGATTCTCAATCTTCCTAATGCTGCAACCCTTTAATACAGTTCTTCATGTTGTGGTGACCCCCAGCCATACAATTATTTTCATTGCCACTTCATAACTGTAATCTTGCTACTGTTAAGAATCATAATGTATATGTCTGATATGCAGAGTATCTGATAGTACCACTCCCACAGGTGTTGCGACCCACCAGTTGAGAACCGCTCTTCTAGACCATGAAGAGTCAGGAGAGGCTGGAGGTCTCAAGTCCTTATAGAATTATAAGGAAGGCAGAAGCATATCACTAACACTATTCAGTGGATACTTCTGCCTATGCTTTTGATTTCAAAACTGTCTAAAGTCATGGAATGAGAAGTCTGATTCTGATAGGAAAATCAGAAAGAGTTTTAAGAACCCACTTGATCAAGATGTGGGCAGCGAAGGTAGCAGAGAGATGAAAGAAAGAGCTCTCGGGAGGTAGCTATCATTTGGAATGATCATGCTTGATATATACTAAAGAAACCGGAAACGCAGGCACCCTGTGCCACACATAGTAACTGAGTTCTACTTTTGCATTTTAAGGTTTAGCAATGGCTCAGTATACTTGTGAGAAGATGCCAATAACTATTAGTTTAATACACCAATCCATTTTTATTAATCTGGAACATGCACTTAATGAGGAAGGAAATTAGTATGCAAGATGAAAAATGAATTCTTGATGAGGCACAGAGAGATGGAAAAGCAGGTGAACATTGAGGAATGGAAAGCCTGTCTTTTTAGGATGTAGAAGATCTGGCTGTAAGAGATATGTCCAGGATGGGTTTCTGAATGAGGTACTAGCCCAGCTTCCATGGCTCCCAGTGGAAATTCTAATCTGATGCCCATGAGACCTCAGATGATCTTGGTTTCAAGACTTGCATGCCTGGCTGTCCAGCAGGCAGAACTTGGCTACAGAGGTCTTTACAGTGCAAAATTAAGCTTCATCTATGGGTAGAAGAAGAGAAGGACAGGCAGATGTTCCTTTAGAATGACATTTTCCCCCCCTTAACTATTATCAGAACTAAAAAGTGTCAAAGGGTCTGTGGGCAGTAATGGTGCTTACCATCAAGCCTGATGACCTGGGCTGGACCCCTGGAACACACACAGTAGAAGAGATTCAGTTGTCACTATTTGCACTCTGACCTCCAAAAATGCTTTGTTGCACCCATATGCTGTGCACATGCCTGCACGTACACACTAAGTAAATAAATGAAAAAATTAAAAACAACTTTAAAGGTGACTGAATGAAAAGAAGATTGTTAAAATTATGATATAGGGGTGCAGAAATGTCTCCTCCAGTGAGAGCTCTGGAGAAGGGGCTCGCACCCAGGGCAGCAGCTAAACTCCAGAGGTGGCGGTGCTCATCATTGCTCAGCATCCCACGCAGCCTAAAGCCTAAGTCAGTTGGGAAATGGATGAATGAACTATGATCCAGTTACATGGAGAAAACAAATGAACTAGCACCGCACTTGTCTACATGGATAAAACTCAAATAGAGTATTGGGCAACAGAAGCAAATTGCAAAAGAATATTGCTTAACCATTCAACCGTTCCCATCAAATTAATGTGATGCTGTGGGTATTGTTTTGCTTAGGAATACACACACAAATATATACACACATACACATGTATATGAGGTCATGTAATATGTAACTGTTGTATTATGTATATTATATATACTGTACTATGTATATTATATATACACATATATGTAAGCTTATAGTGACAGATAAGAGAAATAAGTTATATATTTTATTTGAAAACATGTTTTTTATACAATAATTATGATTTCCCTTCTCTCGTCTCCTCCCAGATCCTCCCCACTCTTTCAACTCCATATGTAGCTTGCTTTCTCTGTCTCTCTTTAGAAAATGAACAGGTAAATAAAGAAATGAACAAACCAGAAAAAACAAATAAAAGGGATGAAAGAAAATGTATAAGAAGTGCATATACACATGTGTGCACACACATGCACGCACATACAAATACAAAAGCTGACACCATAGTACACAAGAAAAAGACTAGTAAGATTTAAAAGAAATGACAAAAAAATCTAAACTACTACTGAGTTTATTTTGTGTTCTGTTGTGTGTAGGACCTGCCCTCAAGTGTGGTTTGTGTGTCCAACAAGACTTCATTGGAGAAATTAATTTTTACTTTGCAAGTAGATGTCAGTTGGAGATAGCTTGTTGGCTAGGGATGGGAGAAAGTATCCAATCTCCCTCTCAGTATTGGGACCTCAACTGGCACGGACCTGTGCAGGCCCTGGACATGCAACCACAGTCTTTGTTTTAGGGTGTGAGTCCTGTTGTGTCTGGAAGACGCTGTTTCCTTGGTGCAATCCATCCATCCCTTCTAGCTTTTCCAGTCTTTCTGCCTCCTCTTCCACGTAGTTCTCTGAGCTCTGAGGGGAGGGGTGTGATGAAAACATCCCATTTGGTACTGAAGGTTTTACTTGGTGGCAAGAGATGTCTAGTTGGAGGTTGGTATCCGCCATTATTTGATTACTCCATTTAGAGGAAATGAGCTAATTTTCAGATAGTTCTTTAGAGAGGCACGAGGGAGGCACCTAAGAGGAAAGAGGAGGAGACAGTTGTAATTTTACATATTTCCAAAGCGAAGTCATGAGTAAGTATGCAATTATTTTAAGTTATTACTCTTTATAATTTTGATGTTTTGCTTTTTGTGAGACAGGATCTCACTGTGTAGCCCTGGCTGGCCTGGAACCTGCTCTGCAGACCAGGCTGGCCTTGAACTCTCAGAGATCCACCTGCTTCTGTCTCCAGAGTGATGGAACTAAAAGTGTGTGCCACTACACCAGCTGAATTTGAAAAATTCTGTTACGTGATTGTCACAATAGTTGAAGCCTACAGAGGGTCAGGCAAGGACAGGTTCCTTGGGGCCTGGAATTGTGTGCAGTAAGCCATTCTGTTCCTCTAGTACCCAACCTAGGGCCTGGTAGTCTTACTGACTACTAAGTGAATGATAGATTCTGTTTCGTAAATATAACTCAACAGCTTTTTAAAGTGAGTGATCTTCCTCCTCTTTGTGGCTTTTGGTCCTCATTTCCCAACCTTTATGTGTCTGTTGATTAGTCTTTTATTGCTTTGATTTTCTTCAGCTCTTTTAGAGAGAAGAGAGACTATGTGGTTAAAACTTTAATGATCCTTTAATTGTTTTTTACTGCATTGCCTTAGCTTGGATTTTTTTTTCCACCTCAGCATTGGTTTTAGATGTGATTTGAGGGCTTTGAACAGGCAGAGGTCTGTTGCTCAGGGTCTGGGTGTTTCTCTTCATGACAGAGCTAACAGGTTGCTACTCAGAGGCAATAGACGTCTGTCAGATGTTTTGCGAGCTGTGCCGTTTATTGCCATCTGCCAGAGATCTATTTCTGTGTCGTAAAAGGGAAGAAGATGTAAATGAGGAGAAGGACAGCCCTGGGGTCTTGCTAGTGTGTGCCTTACCCATGGCTTACCTCTTCTCTTCTGTCTCCTGTGTTTGATCCAGGGTGCTTGGTTGGGATGGCTAGATGCCACAGTGAAAACAACAGAAGAAAGCCTGCCTACTCTCAGATGCTATTAACCTGTCTTCCAGAGGCCCCCTCCTTGTTTCCTAAGGGAGGTACATGCGGGTTGACCACTGGCCCATACGTCTTGCATACGTGTCCAGTGCCGATCATCTGCATTAATTGCTTATGTCAGGAGTGTTCAGCAGAAGAGAAGTATTCATATGATGTTTCAAAGAATCAGAAGTCCCTGAAAAAACAGACAGTCACTAAAAAAAAAAAAAGAACAAAAGTAGAAAAATGCCAGGCTCCTAGTTCTAGAAAGACTCAAAGTATTAAATCTCATTCAGAACATCCAATGGAAGATATTAATGTATATTTCCCAAAATGAAAAATCAGGTGTCATAAGAAAAGTGAAAAGAAAACCAAGTGTGGGATATATGTTTGTCTGTAAGAAATTGCCCACCTGATAGCTTTAATGTACAAAGAGCTGGACGAGATGGCTAGCAAGTGCTGAGTGGGCTGACAGAAAATGCCGTAAATAGCCTGTCGTGGGAGAGGAGGAGACAAAAATTGGTTTTGACATGGAATGTCGCTGCCATCCTGAGACAAATTTGAGCCAAGAGAGTGAGATGCTGTTGTTTACCTAGAGCAGGCTACAGCTTTGCACTTGTTAAATCCAATAACATCATGAAGATGGAGAAAAGCTTGTTTGTCATGCTGCAAGTGATGGTGTGAATCAGCGCAGCCATTGGTGCAGGTGCTGGTGTGAATCAGCGCAATGGTTGGAGCAGGTGCTGATGTGAATCAGTGAAATGGTTGGTGTGAATAATCCATGAAATGGTTGGTGTGCAGGTGTTGATGTGAATCCATGCAATGGTTGGTGTGCAGGTGCTGGTGTGAATCAGCACAATGGTTGGTGCAGGTGTTGGTGTGAGTCAGTGCAATTTGTTATGTTAGTTGTGGTTTTGTTTAAAATGTGAAATGTATTTACCCTTTGACTTGATAAATCTATTTATGGGAATATTTCTTTTTTATATCCCTCTAAGAAAATAGGAAATTACACATGTTAGCATTGCTTATTTAACCTACGATTCGGTGATGAGCTGGTTTATAATAAGGCATGTAATCCTGTCATAAAGGAAAAAGATACCCAAATAAGTGGCGAAATTGCATGTTGTAATTTCATCTGTGTATCCATTTTAGTGTATATGTGCCCATGTTTACACTCTTGTGTATTCATGAGGAATGTGTAAAAAGAGGGAAGTTGTGAGCAGTGTTTATTTGCACAGAGTAAGGAGGTTCAGAAATTAGCATGTATTAATTCTATCTATCTATCTATCTATCTATCTATCTATCTATCTATCATGTATACAATATTCTGTCTGCGTGTATGCTTGCAGTCCAGAAGAGGGCACCAGACCTCATTACAGATGGTTGTGAGCCACCATGTGGTTGCTGGGAATTGAACTCAGGACCTTTGGAAGAGCAGGCAGTGCTCTTAACAGCTGAGCCATCTCTCCAGCCCCCATGTATTAATTATTAATAAAAAAACAAGGCTTTAAAACTAAAACCAAAAAGGAAATAAAATGCATTTTATGTTACCATGTAACTGATCCCCAAAAATTTGCTTGCTCAAAACAGGATGCATTTCTTAATCCTGTGGTTTTGTGGAGACAGATGTCTGGGCAGGCTCACCTAGGCTCTTTGCTCAGGGTATTATACAACCAAAATCAGGTGTTGATTGGGCAGGGCTGTGACCTGAAGTCTGGGAAAGTGCCCGCTTCAAGCTCACACAGGTTGCAGACAGATTTAGATCAGTCTTGTCCCCAGGGCTGCTTGCAACTAGAACCTGCCCTTCTCTACTGTCAAAGCCAGCCGTGGTGCATCCAGTCATTGTCGGGCTTCAAATCTGACTTCTTTTCCCTCAACCACAGAAAATTCTTTCCTTGTCGAGAGCCCATCCAGATAATCTCTGTACTTTAGGGTCAGCTGATTTGGGGCTTCAATTACAACTGGAAAATCCCTTAGGCATAGTACCGGCCTGTGTTCCCATCTGATTGGATAACGAAGGGATGGAAATCTTGAGGAGATTCTGCCTATTGCAGCATCTCGTCCACTTACATTTGAATTCAAATGTGTAACACATGGGTTCGAGAGTGGCTTTTAACCCTCAGACTAGATGGAGGCTAATAAGAAACCCAGGAACCTGGCTTTTAGCATACCAAGGTGATAGATAAGTCTGTCCCTGTTGGTCAAAATACTCATTCCTTTGTTTTTTTTTCCATTTGTTTTAGTGAATTTGCCAGTAACTGTAATTCACTTTCACGAGAGTTTCCAGAGGAAAGAAAGGGTTAAGTCTTTCTAATTGGGCAGCTCGAAGAATCGTTAGTACTCTAACCACCGTTATGGTTCTGAGAGTGAAATCTTGAGCCAGCAGGTACTAGCCCGGTGCCTTTCCACTGTGCTCCGTCCCCAGCCCTCCAAGCAAGCATCCCTGAACAAAAGGGAATATTCCCAAAGTCTCCATTAAATTGTGAATACATCATGGCATAGTTCCTATATGTACTTTTATGTGTGGTATATGTACATGTATGTTGTTTATGAAGGAGTTTCATTTCTCAAGGATCAGTCTCCACTGTATCCATCAACTCTGTTCACCAGACACCACTTCAGAGTTGTAACTGGGGTAAAAGAGAGTCAGGGAGTGGAAGACAGAGAAAGTGTGCCGTCAGCACACAGAGATAGAGATGAGACATCCTGCCTCAGTGAGTTCCATCCAGGTCATTGTGGACATTTTGACATGCACACCTTGGATATGGGTCACTTCCTCATCATGAAATCAGGGCGAGAGAAACTCTTAAGACATTATGTAAATGTCTAAAGTTTTCATTGTTGCAGGAAACCATGAAGGCTTTCCTCATCTGGACTTGTTTTTATATCTCCTTTTGATCCATACATAAAAATCGGCCTCTCCCTTCCGTGGCTCAGCTCTTCTGTGGGCTCATCTTGACCACACGACTCATTCGTCAGAGGTTACAGTGAAAGGCTAGGGGTGAGGCTGTGGTTCTAGGGACAGCTGTGCTGCTGACGATGACTGACACTCGTCTGACACAGAGGTTAAGGATGGGACACAGGACTCCCGAGATGGGCCAGAGCAGAGGAGGATAAAGAAAGAATTCGGTGTGCAAAGCCTTTTCTTAGGTCATCACTGTGTTAGTCGCTACTACTGTACTCCATGCTGGCAACACACTTCCTGTTAACCTAGGAGATGGATGGCTAGAGACTTCGAGAAACATTAACTTCAGGCCTTCAGTGGCAACCAAATACTTGGCAGCTCTCTCGTGTGTGTGTGTGTGTGTGTGTTTTGTGTGTTTCCTTTTTGTTTTTTTTTTTTCAAGACAGGGTTTCTCTGTGTAGCTCTGGCTGCCCTGGACCTCGCTTTGCAGACCAGGCTGGCCTCAAACTCAGAGATCCACCTGCCTCTGCTTCCTGAGTGCTGGGATTAAAGGCAGGAGCCACCACTGTTTGTCCCTTTTATCTGTGGCTGCTATTTTAATTTTTTTATAATTTAATTAACTATTACTCTTTGAGAAGAACCCCTGCATGCTCCCTTGAATTTTTTCTTTTTTTACTCAGCTGGTGAGATGGGTCAGTGGGCAAGGGTTCCTGCCCCCAGCTTGACCACATAAGTTTTATCCCTAACCACCCACATAGTAGAAGGAGAGAACCAACTCCCAAAAGTTGTCTCTTCACCTCTGTGTCCATGTGAATACAATAAATAAGACAAATGTAAATGTTTTAAAATAAAACTGCTTAGTAAGAAATGAGACATCAGTACTTCTGGGGTCTCAGCAGTGTTTTCTTCAGTTTGCCGTTTGTCTTTTTTCAAGGTTCTTTTGACTACTAGAAATTGTCTTATTCCCCAATTTCAGTTTTTAATAGCCCAATCTGTTAGTCTTTTTACTTTTTCCCCTAACTTCTTCCATTTCTGTTATTGCACACAGTTTTTAAAACAGAGTCTCTTGTAGCCACGGCAGGCCTGAAAGGCACTGTGTAGCCACGGCTGGCCCTGCTCCTCCTGCCTTCATTTCCCCTCCCGGTGCTTACATCCCTGTGCCAGCCCACTTACTGCTTGTTCACCCTCACGGCCTCCCTCCTCCTGTGTGTGATGTTACAGAGCAAGCTGATGGTTTTCCCAAGTGAGGAGCAGGTGTCTGAGCACGTGAGGGTTTTTCTGACCCTTTGCTGGACTTTATAGGTGATCCCAGGAAGAAGGGAAGGTTGAAGTAAGCATGGAAGCAGTTCCTCTCGCTGTTGCCAGCCTTGTGGGGGTGGTTATCCAAGCAACTTCCAGGTACCTGGTGGCTTCCTTGCAGCACACACAAGAGAGGATTGCACTTGTGAATTGCAGTTGCTGGTGAGAAAGACTTGGCCAGTAAAGGTGGCTGCACCTCAAATACCAGTGGAGATCAGGTGCCAGGAGGGTCATAGCCTTGAGGTCTATGGTGCCTTCCTTCCCTTTATCCTGTGACTTTCAAATGCCTGGAGCAGGTTTTCTGAGCATGAAATATTATTTCCCAAACTTTTGAACCTACTTTCTAGGTCTTTATTAAAGTGTTCAGTCAGCAAGGCAGTGACCTCCTTTGGCTGCATAGAGGTGCTTGCCCGTGACGAGTGCTGAAATGCTGTCTTCCTTTGCATTGGGGGAACAGGCAGCGTGAGAGCCTGTGCCCTCAGAGGCAAATTGATTATCGCTTGTGATAAGAAGACAGTTTCTTGGTGCCCTATATAATGGCTTTTTAAAACATAGTCTGTACTTAATATTTTGGCTCCAGAGGGATATGTATTTATATATTTGTGTTATCTGTGTATGAGAGTGGGCAACGTTCATTCCATGGTGTGTTTGTGGAGATCAGGGGGCTGTTGGAGAGGTGATGTCCTACTTCACCCTTGTGGGGGTTCCAGGGATCAAATTCAAGAGGCTAGGCTCACACTGCAAATGTTTTAATCCACTGAGCCATCTCCATAACCCTCCAGAGGCATTTCGGATATACTCGTCCACTGTTATTAAATTGTAAAACTCAGTCTCTAGTCCAGGGTACCTTGAAGTCCTCCTTATACATATAGTCCTCCCTTAATGTTGGTTGAAGTAAATGGGTTATATGATTTTGCCAGTTGGTTCTCATGTCTTAATTTTTATTTTACGTGTAAAAGTGTTTGCCTGCACACATGTCTGTGCATTGGGTGTGTGTTTTTAATTCCCGGAGAGGCCAGAAGAGGGAGTCAGATCCCCCTACATGGAGTTACATATGAGTGCTGGGAACCTAACCTAGATCCTCGAAGAGCAGCCAGTGGTCTTAACCTCTAACTTCTCTCCAGCCTCAGTTGATTCTCCTGCTTAAGCTATTAGGGTGGCGTTGGACTCGTCTAATAATATAAAACATTCAGCAAGCCCCCAAGCAAGGCTCCTTAACTTGGTTCTTATCTGAAGGTTGTAATGTTTTTACAAGGAAACAATATTTCAGTCTTTCTTCAAATATTTCATAAATTCACTTCTCTGTCTTATGGAGAATGCCACCATTCGAGCCCATGCTGCACTCATAGTTTTTTGTTTGGTTTTGTTTTGTTAATCTTTAGCCTTTGTGTAATGGCATTTGTTGGCTTGAGCCATGACACATCTTGCCCTTCCTGCTTAAGGAAAAAAAAATTATAAAATCAGATGGACTGACGTCAGTCAGTCAATTTTCCCTGCTTTTTTTTTTAATTTCTTTGTGTTGAATCACTAATTGGCTGTGCAAACCAACACCAATATTTATTGCTAATTCCTTTAGGCAGATGCATCTGCCCTGTGACCTGCATTTGTCATTTTGGTCCATGGCACAAACTGCAATGTTTACTTGCAGTCCGCCCTTAATAATAATTTAATAACTAACATTTTCCAGATTCCTTTAATCTGAGTATAGGAGTAGTGTGACTATGATGGCCTTTGCTTTGGCTCTTATTTTTCTCCTAAATTATAAATTAAAGCTATGTGCAGGGACTGCTAATGTTTGTTTTCAGTTCTCCTGTGCATCACAAGTGCCTGGTTGGTTTGTTTTAAAAGCATGAGACTCTTGGCAGAAGATTTTTTTTTCTTCATCTGTCAGAAGAGGTCTTCTTTCTGTTTGGTGTGGTCGTTGGGTTTTTCATTTTTTGTTTTTAATCAGAATTTCAGTCTCTGTCTCTACCTCCCTCTCCACCCCACCCGTGTGTGTGTGTGTGTGTGTGTCTCCCTCCCTCTCCCTGTGTGTATTCTCCCCCTTGTGTGTGTGTCTTTCTCCCCCTCCTCTATGTGTTTGTGTCTTCCGTGTGTGTGTGTGTGTGTGTGTGTGTGTGTGTGTGTGTGCGCGCGTGCGCGCGCGTGTGTCCACATGTGTGCATGCGCGCTCCCCCTTACATGAATGGATATGTTTATCAGCTGTGGCCTGTCTTTAGGTTTGCTGAAGCCCCAATTGGGTCTTAATTATATACTTTTCAAGTTCGAATTGACAGTTCTTGGTGAAAGATTGGCTGTGGGGGGGGAGAGGGGGTTGATCAGAGAGGTGGCTGCCAGATGTCTTGCTGAGTGTATGAAGGGGTATGAAAGTGGTTCCCATGATGAAGGAAACAGGAAAACAGACTGGAGTTAGTAAGTAAGCATTTGGTTTGCTCATACTGAGTTGAAAGGCCCGCGAGACATCTAAGTGTGCTGGAGATTGGTGCCTGAGAGTCTGAGTTTTTGCCATGGGCATTGGCTTGGAAGTTATTTTCTTAGATGCCAGGTAAAACCTTGAGAGGCCAGGAAATCTCGGAAAAGAGAGAGTTTGAAAGGAGAAAACAGCCTGGGCCGGGCCTCCAGGGCAGAGACAACTGACCGCAGGGAAGCTGAACAGCGGGAAGCAGAAGGAAAATGTAGCCAGAATCTAAGAGAAGGCAAGGAAAGGAGGTGAAGGAAATTGGATCAAGTCAGGCGCTTGGCAGATGTTTTCTGGACAAACAGCTGCTTATATAAAAATGTTCCCAGCTTCTTTAAAGTCTTGAGACCAAAAATATGTAGAATTTGCCATGCTGTAAGGTGAAATTTAGCTCCCGCCAAACAGGGAAACGCCTCCCCCCATGTGGAGTTCCACACCAAGCCCCGCGTAGTGCCCTATTTTAATTACTTTAATTGTTTGGATTTTTGAGACAGGGTTTTTCTCTGGCTATTCTGGTACAGAAAAGAGGTGGGTTTTTGGTGTTTTTTTTTTTTTTAGCAAACTTTCCTTTGTTCCTTCCTTTCCAAGGCTTTAATAATTCAGTCGCTAAGATGATACCCAGCTACACCCTCTCAAATCCAAAGAGAAGTCAGACAGACCAAGACAGCGGCACTTGACTTAACTAAGGATATCTGAAACTGTGTATCTCTGTAAACTTTATAAGTTTTAGTGGGGAAGAATTTTTTTTTCTTTTTTGAGCAAAGTCTTATTGTATAGCTGTATAGTACAAGCTGACTTGGAAGTCACTATGTAGCATGTGATGGCTTTGAACTCTTGGTGATCCTTGTGCTTTTGCCTCTGGGTACTAGGTTTAGGCATGCATCATTATGCCAAGCTTAGGGGAGAATTCTGGAGAAGCTAGAGCCTTAAAATGCCCAGTTTGGGCAGGGGAGATGGTTTAAAAGGTCAAAGCCATTGTCTCACAAACCTGGGGAATGCCTCGGTGGTATGCATTTGTAATCCCAGAAATCCAGCTGCAAGATAGAAGGTGAAAGCAAGAGACCGGGCCCAGAGCTCCTGGAGTATGGAGCGTAGGGAGAGACAAGATACCCTGCCTCAACAAGGGGAAGGCAAAAACTGACTCCCCAAAAATCTGTCCTCTGACCTATAAAACATTGTGGCATGCACTTACACACAAACACACACACACACACACACACACACGGAGTGGGGGACAGTGGGCAGTGAAGGAGGGGAAGGGAGGAAGAGAGATAAGAGAGTAAGTTTTTAATAAAAAGGTCAATTTTCTTGAAAGAATGGGATGGTTTTACTTTCAAATTTTGTAAAATATTAATAATTGGAAATCAAAGAGATTTAGTAAGTGGCTATAGTGAAATAAATTCAGTGTCTTTAATAGTATAAATAACAGACATGATTCTAACTTCTACATCCCTGCAAGTTCAGATATTCTAATTTGGGGAAATAAGCTCTTCTGACCTCTCAGTGTGTCACGAGAAACCGCCTTCTGACATGCCTGCGCCTCTTCTGTGTGCTAAACCATACATTTACAGTCCCTGCTGGGTGGCCTCACGCCCACAGGTTTTCAGACATAATGGCCGCACAGCTTAGCAGCTGTCACAGTGGCTCTCCGTGGCTTTGGCTCGTGGGTTTCCACCTCACCCTCATCTGATCCTCAAGTTCTCCCAGAAGTCAGGAATCCAAGCTGTATGCAAATGCAAACTGTCTTCAGTAAGCCCGGTGAGGATCTGTGGACATGTGTCAACATCCAACTAACTGTTCCATAGAGATCAAAGGACTTGGAGACCCCAATTATTGTGGGGCATGGCCAGCTTGTCTTGATTCTGTCTCCAGAAGGCCGCATGCTCAGTATAACCAAAGCACCCATCCTTGTGCATGCCAGACACTCGGTAAAAAAGTGTGAAGTCTGTACTTTAAATTCAAGTACATGTGTCTAAGAAGCCCTTTTCTCTTCCTGGCGTAGTAAAGTATCGTGTACAGCAATGTCATCTCTGACTTTGAACTCACTCACTTCGGCGTAATTACAATTCCGGCTTTAAAGATGCTTTAAGGCAGGTTGTTGAGTTTACCACAGCGGCGTGTGAATGCCACTCTACAAAAGCCATGTAAATTGCAGGCTTTTCAAGATCTCGGCTTTTATGTTAGGAGTAACACTGGGTAATTACAGAGCCGGAGATGAAACACTCAAGTATCTGAGCTCTGAGGTGGGAACCAGAGGCAGTTTAGAGGTCAAGTGTGGGCAGGAGGAGCCAGGCACCCCTCCCTTGGAGCTGGGAGCAGCCCGTGGTTTCCCTCGACTGGAGAGGAAACATGGCAAGAAAGGTGTACAGTTTCAGAAGGAAGAATTAACCTTTGCCTGAAAAAAAAAAATACTTGAAATATTTAGGTATTTTTCTATGAACTTTTTAAAGAAGTCTTTTTTTATTTCTAAAAGCTGTCTATGCTCAATGTAAAAATTAGCAAAATTTATGAAAATGTACAGAGTATAAAACTCAGCAAAAGTTGTAATTACTACTCAAATCAATTACTTAACATTTGGGGGCATATACTGAAATAATATATTTTGTGTATATGTATTTGTGTATATACATATAACATTTTTATATATACTTATAAAACACAATATACGAATATTTATAAATATGTACACATGAGCATATTTTATATAATATATATATACTACACATATAAATGTGAGTTTATAGATACAATTTTGGGAGTATTTTTCCTTATCATTAAATCTCCTTAATACTTCATTTTATAAATGTTCTGTAACAGTTCAGCTCTTTCCAGAATTTTTTGCTCCTATAGGAAGCATTATGATGGCTAGCATAATGCATAAATGTTTATGATCAACAGTTAACTGGTACTAGTCTGTTGGCTTCATCTGGGAAGTGCCATTTAAAGTGCTAACCTTGGCAATACTGTCACTGGGTAAATATACTTGCTGCCAAGTTTTACAACCTGAGATTGATCCTTGAGACCTGCAAATTGTCCTCTGACCTCCACAGTGTGCCCTGGCTTGTTGTCCCCTCTGCCCCAAAAATATAAATATAAATGTAATAAAAAAGTAAAAACCATAAAGCTATAACCTTTTATTGTCTTGTATTTGTGACATTGGGGCAGTAGTTATTGTCCTGATTTTTGAGGCTCTAGAAGCTAGTTCCTTAAGCCTTGCTGCAAGTGACATTTAAGTAGGGTCAGGACACCCTTGTGAGCACCTCCTAAGTGTGTTCTCTGTAACTAAAACAATAACCGGCTGTACTAAACTTCCAGGAATTGGGTGCCTGGTGACATCATAGCGTCCTGGTGGTGTTAGAGGAATGAAGAAGGTGGTCTTTCCTGAGGCTGCAGAGCTGTCTTCCTCGCAGGCCCCGAAGACTATGCCATCCAATAGAAACCTCCAGTTGCCCTGTAACTAAAGTGGGCTCCTTCCAGATGCCTCTACTCTGGAATCGCTAGCTCTAGTGCCAATGAACTAAGGATGTAGGTGACAGATGGTGGATCCGGAGTAAGGAACCTGCATCTTTATCCATCCCTTCATGTATGAGCCACACTACCCTGGGGTTGTCCTACAGGTGCATCTGAAGGTCTTTCATCTCCCCCTTTGGGAGTAGAAAAGCTCACCCTTGCAGCTGCATCTCACTGTGTAAAGGTGACTGCTCTCAAAGCATTAGAAAATGCTGCGGAATGAGGTTTGAAGGAACTTCTGAAGTAGTACCATGATCCACTTGATGTGTGACACAGAAGCCATGTATAAGCAGGAGGCAAATCAGAGCACAGGTTCATTGAGCCCTGTCTTGTCACTGGAATATGGTCCCTCTGTGCTGACTTCTGGAGGGACACTCACGTGGTCGTCTGTGATAATTTCACGTTTTCGTACGGCCTTTGGTGGTCTGGCCTAGAGCTGACTGGGAATGAGTGGTGTTAAAGGGTTTAGCTCCCTTGGTCACAACCTCAGTCGTTCCTCACAGGCTGCCTTTATGTGGAGTCTGGCCTCACTTTCCCTTACCCACAATTATCTTCTCTCAGAGGTACTCAGTCCCTTACATTTTGTGCTTGGAATAATCTTTTGCCTGAGCTAAAGAGTTGGTTATGTATGTATGTACACACACACACACACAGACACACACACACGTGTGTGCGCCCGCACTTGGAAACCAAGTTCTAGAAAACCAAGATCCATGCATCCAAGTATTCTGGAATTGCTTAGAATTGGGGCCAGCACTGAACCGTGTTCCCCAAGTTTCTACCTTTTGCACTGGAAGGCCCTGGAATGTTCCCTGAAGATGCCTTCCTGAGGAGCCTGGGGAGCCCAGGAGATCTCCACAGAAGATTTAGTTCATGCACCATCTCTGTGTGTCTTCTGCCCTCCTGTCAAAGAATCGCGAGTGTGGTGGGGATTGCAGGCTTTACTTTTCCAAAAAGGAAACACACGTTTATATTTGTTGCTGTGCATAATTTTATAGTAGTTATAAAGACAGAATAACCTCTAGATTTATTTTTATAAATGAACTCTCTTTTCATGGCATGTAAAGCGGCGTCAGCAGATGAACAGGGTAAAGCCGTCACGTTCCTGAATGACTAACCAACTCCAGGATGGTCTTAGGGCATAGTGTCTACCTGGGAAACACTGGGTTTAGAAGAGAAAAACCTTCTAAGGGAAACCATGGATCCTCTCCTGCCAACATCCTCCAGACTGGTGAAGAACCTCCCATGCTGATGCCCCTATGAATTTCTATAGAGAACAGGCATTGTGAAGGGCTTCATCCTTTCAGCACTAGATGCCGTGAACATACAGCCTCACATTTATGGAGCAGGCTTACCTTCCCCCTTTGATAGAAACATGATACATGAATATTTTTAGAGCCTTCACCGTGATCATCCCACAACCAAATATGATTTTGAAGAGTTCTCTCTTGTCTTCAGACTTAGCCTTAATTTGTTTTTCTAATAAACGAGGCAATTGGATTATTTCCATTTTTCTAACATTGTTTAAAATATTCTTCTAAGCCCTATTTGCATTTTCAGTAGTTTTTATAAACTTTACACTAAAAAATTGAAAATAAATAAAAACATTACATATGGAAATTAACCAGGTCAAAGTTCTACACAGTTTCATGAGTTTATATACAGCTAGAATTGGCATCGGAAATGGAAATTGGGAAGCTTCATATTATTCCATTTTGTGCTTTCAGAATAAGTGAATTTATACACTTAACCGCCACCAATAACTCTTTAAAACTCTCTGTTCTCAGCCCTGATTTCTGTGAACTTTGTGTTCTTTACTGAAGACGTGATCTTTGGATTTGAGGGTCTGATAGCAGTCGACACTCTCAACTTCTAAAGCAGAAAGGAAACCGGGCATGGTGCTGCACACCTTTATTGCCAGCCTTGGGAGGCAGAGGCAGGCAGATCTCTCAGTTTGAGGCTAGCCTGGTCTACAGAGTGAGTTCCAGGTCAGCCCGTTTCAAAGAACCCATAGTGTATTTTTCCCCTTAAACTTGTGACTTAAGTACATGAGTGTCCGGATGTACTTCATGTACGTTTCAAGGTAGTAATTTTCCAGAATAAAAAGGCAGCAGTGATTTCCTCATGTGTCATAAATGAAACTAAAAAAAATGCTTGCACAGTAAAGAGTAGGAAAATTACAGATTTACTACATTTTGAAATATAAATGTTAAAATGTAGTGGAACAGTCTACGAACAACAATTTCAGGAATGCTGGTTAATTATGAACAATATTAAAACTTAGCCATGGGCCAAGTTCTTGTCTAAGTAGATGTTGCAAAAGCATCTGATAAAAGTCTTCATCCATTTCTACTAAAAATCCTTTAGAAAATGAGAAGGAATGGAGAATGTCATAGTCCAATAAGCCACCTAATTTTAGACTAATGATCATTCTTATTCTAGCGAAATATTAGACACATTTTATTAAAATGTCTCCTCATTAATGTCTAACTTTATTCTAGAAGCTTTTCATACTCAAGTGATACATAAAATTGAAATAAAATGTTTAAGTCGAAAACTGTTAAATTTTATTATGTTTATGTGATATGAATAATTGAGACAATCCAAGGGAACTAAGTGAATGTGCCTTAAACTGCAAGGGGATGAGGTCGACTATGTAAGAGGCAGATATGCAGAAATTATGTTATATATTACATTTATAATCAGTTCCAAATCATCATAGAAGAAATGAACAAATTCATGATTATAAATCGTGTTCTTTCCCATACCCTCCCTCAGATCCCTCCCAACGAGCAGGAAGTATGTGTCATAAAAATGGGAAGGTGCCTTGAAAGGGATTGTTATGAAAACAGAACAACAACAAAAAACAGAAGCAGATCTGAAAATTGAGTTATCTCGACTAATAGAAAGATAAGTGCTGGCCTCACAGAAGAAAAGGCTAAATGTTGTGAGACTTCCCATAAGGGTTTCCTGAGCATGTATGCATACACACATGCATGCACGCACACATGCTCACGAACACACACACACACACACAAAGACATATACATACACACAACATACACACACACACACTTTACTCTATTACCACCACTGAAAACACAGAATGGACTCCTCAGTTGGAGGCAGAATGTGATAAACCTTAGAATATAGAGAAATAACCAGAGTGAGTACTGGAGGCTATGGAACCCACAGAAACACCCAGACCACGAGTTAGCAGTGTGCAGAGAGAGTCACAGATATTGCTGTTCGAGGTGCTGGGTTCTAGAAACTCTGACACTGGGTTCTAGAAACTTCTACCACCCTTCTGCCATCCAAGCAGATTCCTCTGGCAGACCCTCATGCTGGTTTCTTTGAATCCAATGTCAAGTTTAGACTTAGCGGGACATAGTGTCTATCTTCTAACTACAGGAACATCTGGAAGAATGGATGGTGGTGTCAACCTCAGGAAAACAGGACTCAAGCAAGATGGGGGGCTCCTCCTACAGGAGGAAGCTGCTAGAACATGATACATGCCCACGAAGACAGCCACTTACTGTGGTACCGTGACACATCACTCCAGGGTACACCTGGAAACTTGAGTAGAGAGAGTTAGCCAGATAAACTCAGTGAGTCTGAACTGACTGGCTTGAAATGACCAGATGTCACATGGTGAAAATGACCCACATGACCATTCAAGATGCAACGTGAATATTGACAGGGATTGATGTGGTGACCAAAACCTCAGAACTAACGAGAAAGAAGTAGCAGCATCCCCAGAATCTTTTGTTGATTAGGATAATGAGGAATTTTTAAAGTGAACTGCCTACATGCTACATATTAAAACAACTTTCCTGTAACTCGAATTTCCCCTGAAAAATAAAATTAATATATAAACACTTAATTCATGATAATCCTTTAATACATAATATAAATTATAAAGTTGCATACTTTCTCCTGTATAACAGAAATAATTCCAGAGCATGATAAAGTACGGAAAATTGCCTGGAAAGGAAATATTGACTATATTAATATATCAAGAATTTAGGGGCCAGAGCAGTGGTTCTCAACCTTCCTAATGCTGTGACTCTTTAATTCAGTTCTTCTTCATGTGATGACCGCCAACCATAAAATTATTTTCATTGCTACTTCATAGCTGTAATTTTGCTGCTGTTATGAATCTTAAATATCTGTGTTTTCTAATGATCTTGGGAAACACTGTGAAAGGGGTGTTCTAACCCCCAAGAGTTGAGAACCACTGGTCTAGAGAGGTGAGTCAGCATTTAAAAGTCCCTGCTGCTTTGCAGAGGGCCTGAGTTCAGTTCCTTGCAGCTATCTGTAACTTCAGCTGCAGGGGATCTGGTGCTTCTGGTCTCCATGGTTACTGGCACTGATGCATATTGACCCATCACAAACCTCCACATCCGTATAATTTAAAGAATAAAATATGCATCTTAACTCAGAATTAGAATGCTGTAAGTTTAAAAACACCACGAATAAAATCAAAGTATTAACACGCATACCTGAGGATGAGAAGACAGTATTGGTAGCTTCTAAGACTCTTTTAAAATGAATGTATGAAGAACTCCTGTGCCCCACGAAGTAAATGCACAGAGAACCTGAACAGGGAGCCCGGAAAGGAGCAAAGAGAAACAAGACATCGATCCATCAGGTGAACAAGTGAACAGTTGAGTCTCACCAATCAAATGCAAATCAAAGTGATGAGAATCCATGCTCACTTGCTTTGCAAACATTAAAAGATAAACGTGGTAATACTCATTTTAATGGTCATAGAGAGAAGTGGATTTTTTTCCCCATGCCTTGATGCTAACTGGGTCTTTCCACAAAGAACTATGACCTCATCCTAAAAAGAGTTCGTACTACTTAAACTATTCTTTGCCTTTTAGGAAGTGTAATAGAAGGAAATGATACTCAAGTACTCAAAAATCTACATTTCAGGATATTGGTTACAGCATGATTTATAATAATGCAAAGCTGAAGCTGACCTAAGCATCAGGCAGCCAGAAGAGGATTAAATTGTTGTCCTGTACAGTAGGACCTGTGTCATTCATCACTTGGGGATGAGAGTGTAGCTCAGGGGTAGAAAGTGCCCTCAGCATGTGTTAAGTCCTGGACTACATCCATATCACCAAGAAAAACAAATTGAGAAGAAGCTTATGGTGTGTAGCAGAATTGTAATTGCATCCTAGTCATAAAAAACAGAACACAGAAAATATGGCTTATAACCCAATTTAAATATGTTTGTATATGCATGTTTACACTATCAAAAATAGGGTGATGAAAAAATCACAAAAATACATTAAAAGGACTAGTTTTTCACTTCTTTGGTTAATGCATTTTCCAAGTCTCCTACCCTGATTGTGTGTTACCTTTCCTATCACATTTTAAAAGGTTATTTTAAAAGTGAGCAGTTCCTTCATCTGGGTTTTAAATGTTTTAGCAGAACAATCCCGTGTGTGCCTGCTTCTCCTCTCGCCATCTGCCTCCTGTTTAACAGTTAGACAGTTTTATGGGCGGCCTTTCCCAGGATCAGGAACAATGCTGCGCTTCCTCCTCCGTTCTGTTTCGCTTTAGTCAGCCCCACGGTGGTGCTGTACAGATGCCAGCGCCTTCCTCCTAACGTCCACTCATAGCGTGCATCTGCCACAGCAAGTGTGGCGGCTCACCCAGGGCTGGAATCTTGTGATGACTTCTACTGCTTAATGAAAATGTCTTTTTTTTTTTTAAATGAGTTCATTGCTCTTGAAAGCATTACCAAAATGAATGAATCCATTTTCTTATTTATTTTTAGTCTCGAAAAATTTACTTCAAGTTGTATGAATGTATTGGGATATCACATGGAACAACATTAATATACATGCACACACACATACATACATACATACATACATACATACATACATACATACATACATACATACACAGTAGCCCTAGCACTTGAGGTAGGGGCAGGAGGATTTCTAGTGTGAGGCTGCTGAAGGTACATAGAAAAATCATGTCATTATATAAATACATGTATTCAGGTATTTATATATGTTAATCAAATGTAAAATGCTTAAGCATCCCTGATTAAGCTTGTCCTTTGTAAAGATTACAAGCTTGTAAATCCTCTGAACTAAGGGAGAAAGGGTGAGATTTTTTCAGCAGGTGGTTATCATAAGATGTAACAGCTAACCCCTCACTTCAAAATTACCCAGTTTACAGCTGATAGCACATTTTTAATACAGGGTTTTAAAATCCTGCCGTGATATTATTAACTAATAGAACATTTGAAGTGTCTTATTTTGAAATTGCAGCTTAATTAAAAACCAAATGTAGATGTTGCTATTCATTATCTTTATTATCTGTCTTTGAAAAACAGTCATCAAGACCTTTTCAAACGCCCTGGGAAGCTAGCTCAGATTCAGCGTTGCTCTAGAATAATGGTGGTGGCACACCACTGGGCCTTCCCACCTGGTGTCTTAGCGTTCTCCTGCAGGAGACCCGCCGTCACCTCCCTGTGGACAGGTCCATTGACTTCACACACACACACACACACACACACACATACATACCTCAGCCTGAGCAGCCTGCACAGTTAACCGTGGGAACTTTCCACTCTTTTCTCCCGCTGTATCACCACGCTGACACATTTTTGTTCCCTTGCCCAGGGTGACCATCAGAAGCCCTTGAGTCACGTGCCCTGTCAGTATGCTCTCTCATGCGTGGGTGTGCGCTGATCTTCCCCACAGCTTAATCTTTAGCAGAGATGGTTCTGCTGCGTGCAGGTGCTTGTTTCTGTTTAGTGGCCCTCTCCATCCGCGCGCCACCGGCCTCTCAGATCCAAGGGTTGCCCAGCCCCATGCGTATCACCAAGTCTGTCTATTGTGTTTCTCTCACTTTTTCGAGTCTCGCATAGCTCAGGCTGACTTTGAACTCTTGATTCCTCTGCCTCCATCTACCAAGATTAAGCATGTGTACCTCATACCGGACTTCAGGCACTACATCTTACTGCATCCTTCCTACCTCTGAAGTGGGCTTTAGACCTCGACTCCCGGTCCAGAGCCAAAGCCGCTGGGATTCCTCTTCTGTGTGTTCTCATGGCCTATACTCCACCACCATTGACCCTTTCTTCTACCCTGAAGCTACTTTATAAGGAAACCAAACCAAACAAAACAGGAACTTTATTATGTCTTTTAACTAAAGCAAAATACTCGCGAGTATGGCGTACAGCAGAGAAGTTCCCATTGGGGTCCTCAGAACAGCGGCTGCAGCAAGAGTTAGCTACTTCAAAATACAGATTGCCTAAGCTCCACCCCAGCTCTGGGACGGGGTACCAGGGTGCCCATCTATCTGGATGACTGTGCTGCGTCGGCAGTGAGAGAATTTCTCCATCGTGGGGCCTAAAACCTGGCATACGTCAGAACCAACAGTGGAGCTTAAAGACCCAGGCCCCAGACCAATTAAGTGAGAAACTTCAGGTGTCTGACCTGGCAACAGTGTGTATCTTTTAAAAAGCTCTCTAGAGATTTCCCACGCATTGTAAGGCTGGAGGACAACTGAGGCTGTAAAACTTACCTTTTTCTTAAAGCGGAATCTGAAGCAGCTACACCGAAATCACCTGGGAAGCCTTAGAAATAACTGATGGTTGCGGTCACCTCCTCCCCGTTCTCCCTTAATTGGTTTGCAGCACAAGGCTTGGGCTTTGGGGGATCCCAGCATCCCCAGGCTATTTTAATGCAAAGCCAAGGTTAAGATCACAATTCAAAGGCTAAGATTCTGGAGGTCTGGTATACCTAAGAACCACCTGGAGTACTTGATAAACTAGGCCCTTCAGCCAGGTGAAGAATCACCTGGAATGTGGCCCCAGGGACCATCCAGCTGGCCCCAGGCTTCATCCATCATCTTCTCCTCACCCTCCCTTGCCTGTCTTAGTGTTCTACAGCTGTGACAGCCAGGCCCCTCACAGTCTCTGATGCATCCTGCTGGAATCCTTGGGAAAGCGGTAATGATTCGTCACTGTGTCCATTCATTAACTACTTGGGAAGAGGTAACTGAGGCTGTTACCCTAGACCTGATACCAGGTAACCCTCGTGTAGGTTTCTAAGTGGTTTTCTTGTGTGTTTGTGACAGGGTCTTACTCTGTAGGCCTGGTCAGCCTGGAACTCACTGTGTAGACCGGGCTTCCAGCTGCCTGTCTCCCAAGTGCTGGGAATAACAACGTGTGCCACCATGCCTGGCTTTTATATGTGTTTTTAAAGGAATCATAAAAGTATGAGGCGACATCATGGATGCATTTAGGAAGTAATTTTCAAGAAAGGGAAGTCTCCAAATAATGTTCAAAACCTAGTAGTCATAAGGGAAAAATACATAAGCTTAATAAGATTTTCTTCAGGGAAGTTACCCTGACCACACGAAAGGACAGGAGGAATGAGCAATATAGCTTCAATGTAATGACAGAATTGCTTCAGTGTGGAAACAGTGAGAAGTAGCAAGAGCTCCAGGAGAATTAAAAATGAGTCAGGTACTTTGTACTCCCCCAAAACAAACAATCTAGAAACACTAAAGGAAGCTGGAGAGTGGCTCAGCACTGACTGCTCTTCCAGAGGACCTGGCTCCATCACCAACATCTCCATGCAGTTTGAAGGCATCTGTCACTGCATTTGTAGAGCCTCTATTGCCCCCTTCTAACCTCTGAGGGCACAAGGCATCCAAGTAGTGCACAGAAGTACACGCAGGCAAAATACCCATACAAGTGAAATAAAACAATAAATAACAAAGGTCAGCATGCTAAAAGGTGATTAACCTCACTCAGAATCGCTTCAACAACGCTAAACGTATGATGCGTGCGTACGTTAATTTAATTGTGGCAATCACATATTTGTACAGCAAAACAATTTTATTACTATACCCCAGCAAATCTGAGAGAAAAAAAAAACCATAAAGAGATACTTGTCAAACAGGGTGATTCCCATCTACTGTCTGACAAAGCCTGAAAATCATGTTGTAATGGGCAGCTCAGGGGAAGCCTGCTCCTGTGCCCAGTATGACTGCAGTGCTGTGCTCTAGAAGAGGAATGGGACTAGAGACCAAAGTGGATGACACACGTACCCATGACCCTGTATTTCTGCGTGAAGGAACTTAGCCCTGGGATATAGTCACATAAACATTGAGTGGCTACTCAGTGAATCATCAAAACATCAAAACCAGTGCTGATGTCCACTATTAGACTGTGCTAGGTATCTATTAGAATTTTCTTGGCTACTAAAAAAATGATGGCCTAAAGATTTAGAAGTGGTAACACTAAAGGTTATTGAAAACAGCCAGTAGTGCAGACCCTTCAAAAGTTAGAAACCAATAAAGCAGTATATATGGCACTACAGTCTGTGGGCTGTGTTTTATGTGGGCGGTTCATGACATCACACATGTATGTATTTCTGGTAGGTGCGTACCCTGTGGAAAGAGGCTATGTCTGAATAATAGAGGAGAGGCTAGGCCCAGAGTCTGGAAAAGAGCCTGAAGTCTCTGAGTGGGAGACTGGTTTAGGGGATTCTGGGTTCCGTTCCTAGAACCATAATTTAAAAAAAAAATTATTTGAGTGAACCAAGAACAAAAGTCAGAGGTTATGAGAGAATTTTTAAAAAATAATCTTTTGTTTAACTACTTCAATTATTTGCATTTTCTTTGCTGTGTTCATGGAATTGCTTTCGTAGTCTGATTCAAATCTTATAAAAACAGGCTATTTTGTGACTGTCCCTTTGCTTGCTCAAGTGTCCTTTACCTCCATGGCCCTTTCTTTTCCATGTCTTGTCTTACCACCATCCTTCACAGCCCAGATTGAGGCCACACCTGTGTGGTAATACAACGCCCTCCTTGTAGAATTCAGGGCTTTGCACTTCTTGTTATGAGCAGTCTGTTACGTTCCCTTCGGTCTTCTCTCCTGGCCACTGTGGGAGAATCCTGGTTCAGTGTGTGCCACATTATAGCCCCAAAGACGAAAATACAGCAGTATTATCCTACAGCCATACCTGACCTGACGCCCATAGACACTGGTCACTTCTTATCCTATAGCCGTACCTGATCTGATGCCCATAGACACTGGTCACTTCTTATCCTATAGCCATACTGACCTAATGTCCATAGACACTGGTCACTTCTTATCCTATAGCCATACCTGATCTGACGTCTATAGCCACTGGTCACATCTTATCCTATAGCCATACCTGACCTGATGCCCATAGACACTGGTCACTTCTTATCCTACAGCCATACTGACCTGATGCCCGTAGACACTGGTCACTTCTTATCCTACAGCCATACTGACCTGATGCCCGTAGACACTAGTCATTTCTTATCTTACAGACATACCTGATCTGATGCCCATAACCACTGGTCATTTCTTATCCTACACCCATACCTGACCTGACCTCCATAAATACTAGTTATTTCTTTTTAATTTAAAAATCTTTTTATTAACATTCATTGTTTATATGGTAAGTTTTATTATTATGCCATTTTTATTCATTTTTATCATATATTATGACCACATTCACTCTCTGTAGGCCTGCCCCTTCCCTTTTCCAAACTGTCCCCTCCCATCTTTATGTCTCTTCACACATGTTATATATGTCCCACATATGACATAAATCATGCAGTATTTACTTTTTGGAGAGTTACATATTTTGCAGAACAGAATAATCTCTATTTTTATCCATTTTGTATAAAATTGTGTATTTTCCCTCTTTATGAACAAATAGAATTTCATTGAGTATAACCACATTTTTGTTTTTAAATATTTAGTATTTTTATTTGTGTGTGTGTGTGTGTATGTGTACCACATGTATGCAAGTGTCAAGTAAGTCCAGGGGTCTTTGAATCCCCTGGGAATAGAGTTACAGGCAGTTTTGAGCCATGTGATACAGATGCTGGGAACTGAACCTGGGTCCTCTCTGCAAGAGCAGTGAGTGCTCTTAACCACTGAGCCATTTCTCCACCCCCAATCTTGTTTTCTCTATCCACTCATCAGTGGATGAACATGAAGGCTAATTCCGTATCTTGGCTACTGTATCTACTGAGACAGTAAGTGGATGTGTGGGTGTCCCCATGGTGTGCTAATTTAAGACCCCTATGGGTGTGTTCCAGGTGGAATGGAGCTGGGCCGTATGTGGTTCGTGGTTTTACTTAGTTTACAAGGCCCCTCCCTGCTGATCTTCACAGTGGATGGAGTAATTTACATTCACACCAGTCATCTGCCATTGTCCCTCCTGGCCTCATCCTTGCCAGCGTTTGTTGTTTATTCTCCTAATGGCGCCCATTATGACTGAGTGAGACAGAATCGTGGTGTACTTTCAATTTGCATTTCCGTGATAGCTAGGGATATCGAACACTTGTTCATATGTTTTATTGATCAGAACATGGGCCACTTTTGGTCTCTTCATTATTTTCAGAGTACAAAGCTCTGGCTTAAACCTGGTCTCCAGAGTTGTTAGCATTCCAGTTGCCCACTGCCTCTGCCAGCATCACTTGAAGGGCGCATAGGGAACCATTGCTCTTTGGCTCTCTGAATTTAGCAGTATCCAGATTAAACTGACTCCTGATAAAAACTGTCCGCTCATTTAGATGCTAAGATATGCACCTTGTGTGCTCTGTTCATTCAAAGAAGGTTTACAGGATTGTAGTATGCTTTTATTTTATTTTATATTTTATTTTATTTTCAGAGTATGATCACATTTCTCCCTTTCCTCTCTCTCCACTCTCTACTAAGGCCTTCAAATTCATAGCCTCCTTTTTCCTCACTAATTGTTATTATATATAGTATATTCCCACCTATAACCTGCTAAGTTATAATAATGTTACTTGTATGTATGTTTTCATTTTGCATTGAACAATCAGTTGGTCTGATCTTCCCTGGGGAAGATCACCTTTACAACTCCTAGCTTTCCAGTTGCCTATAGTTCTTTGTGTAGTATTGAATCCTAGTGGACTATACCCCATCCACTTTGGCATGTCCATTGTCGTGGTCCTTGTCCTGCTCATGTTTGGGCAGTCACACTGGTGACACTTTATGGGTATAGCTTCTGACATTACTAGGAGACCCAGTCTTGCAACAAACTCCCTTCTCTGGCTCTTGAAGTCTGTCTCCTGTTCTGCAGCGCTCCCTGCCTAGCTTTCATGGTACCAGAAGGCACCATGCAAGCTACCAGAAGAGGGAGGCAACCAAAGTTCTACCCAGCTGTGCTGCCTAAGAACCACATCAAAGACCAGCATAGCACCATAGCTCTAAGGGCAATGAAATGGTATGCACAAGTTGGTGGTAACCAGCAACTCTCTACTTGGACTTAAGACCTGTTCCACAAGAGGAAAATGCTGCCTGGTACTGCCAGCTGAGCAAACTACTCGGTGCCAGTGAAGTCATGATAACTGGAGGAGAATCTATATCCAGTATACCTTTTAAGAGTAGTCACAACTTCTTTCCTGCCTCAGAATGCCCAGAAGGCTCAATATATTACTACCTGTGAATTCATAAGACAGTGCTCTCAAAAGATTTGTATTTGTGCTTAAAGAGCTTCACAGTTATGTGTTTTGAAGCCATTCCCTGTACCGTACTCATCAATAATTTAAAGTTCTTTACTAAAACCACCATAGGCAAACAGTCACATATCTGGAACATAACAGAATGGGGAGCTAAATGAGCATATTCCTATGGGGCATATTTTCTACGAGAAATAACTTGATTATTAGATTAAGTGACCTCAGTTTTGCTTCTGACAGTCATTTGTTGAAACCAAGCTGCATGGATGATTTTAACTGTCTTGATAAGTGTAACTTTAAATATCACATGACTAAAGTAATAGGCTATGAAAAATGAGAAACATGAATTGCACAGATTTTAAGTCAAATGTGGCTCGCGAATTGTTAGATGCTGTTTAAAATGAAAAATGGTTTGACTAAAATGATTAAAGTCAATAGTAAAGGTACAAACAACATTATGGTTAGTGAAAATTTTCTTCTCCCTATGTATTGCTTTTTAAAATATTTTAGGTCTTCACCTAGGAACATATGAATTACAGCTAGCTTAGCTCGTGTAGGGTAAGCGACCTTGCTTGAGAGCAGCACTTCTCAACCTTCCCAATGCTATCATCCTTTAATACAGTTCCTCATGTTGTGGAGGAGCCCCTCCCCCAAGCTGTAAAATTATTGTTTCTACTTCATAACTGTAATTTTGCTACTTTCATGAATCATGATGTAAATATCCAATAAGCAAGATGTCTGATAGGGGACCCCCTGTGAAAGAGTCATTCTACCCACAGAGTGGTCGCAACCCATAGGTTGGGAACTGCTGTTTAAGAGGAAGGAAGAAATTACAGATATGTGTGGGCGTACGCAGAAGAGAATTGCCACCGTGTATGTATGAGGATATATATCCTTCCCCACGAATTTGCTTTCTGCGATGTCAGTTACCCCTGGTGAACTTTAAATATTAAATTTAAGTATTGAAAACTATTAAGTGGACATCCCAGAGGTAAACTGTCTGTAATTTCTTCACCTGCCCTTGGAGGGGCGTGAGGGACTCACTGCTCCTCTCCGTTATCCTGCCTAAGACATCCATATTCCATCCCGTCCCTTATTAGTCATGGCCCTTGGCAGATGTCTGCAGCACCCGGGGAATATGGTAAGTCTTTTTCCTTTCCCTGAATAATGACTCCAGTCTAGATATGTCAAAGAAAGCTTTCAAGTGTTGTGTTTGAGAAGGCAGACGTTCTCCAGTTAATAAGGAAACCACAACAGGAAATGAGCCATCCACTACAATAGATGTGACTGTGATTCTGTTGTCATGTTTCTGCGACTATGGCAAAATACTTGGGAAGATCCCTGAAAAGGAGGAATGTTTCATCTGGTCTCAGTGTTGCAGACATTTCAGCCCATGGTCCCTGAACCTCATCACTAAGGGCCTGTGGTAAGGGCAACATCTTGGCAGAATCATAGCAGACGTATATGGCAGGGGAAAGCTGCTCAGTTCATGGTGGGGTTATGGGAGAGTGGAAGAGGATGGGGGGGGAGAGAGGGAGGGAGAGAGGAAGAGGATTGAGAGGGGAGGGAGAGAGGAAGGATATAGATGAGAGAAGGAGACTGACCAGCAACAACATATTCCCTTCCAAGCCACACCTCAAATGACCTACTCTTGCTAAATAGGTCCCATGTCTGAGTAGCCCACTGAACTATGAACTCATCAATGAATGAATCCCTTGATTAGATCCAAGCCTTTATGTACCAGTCATTTCCCAATAGTGTCACCGGCTTGCAACCAAGCCTTTGACACATGAATCTTTTTCAGGGATACTTCATAGCTCAACTATAACCCTGGTAAACTCTTCCGGTACATAATGTATTTTAAACTATAACATGAGGTATGTATGAATAGGAAAGAAGCATAGCATATATAGTATTTGTTCTATTTGTGGTTTTGGGAACCCATTGGGAACTTGGAATCCTTTGTTATACAGGAACACCGCCCTATCTTATTAACCCAGGAGAGCCCCATGTGGGCAAGTGGGATTGAAAGTGCTGACATGGCAAAATAGCATTTGTTTGTGCTGATAGGGAGAGTATTTCAGAGCTAACTGCCCTTTTGAGAATTCTTAGGGGTCAGAGGGAGGGGAATATGTAAAAGGGACACTGAGTTAATATACCCAAGAGTGGGAAAGTGAGTTTCAGAGAAAAGTGGGCAACGGAACAGAAATCCAGGTATGTCCTAGTTAAGAGCTCTAAAGGGCGGGTGACCTGCAGTACATCAACAAAGCCTAGGGAGTCCTTCTCAAGCCCCACCTATTACAGTCTTCCGGTTCAAAGGGAGTGCAGCCAGGTCTGGGCATCAGCAGTTTTAAGGCTCCTCAATTGGCTTTAGTATGCAGCACACATTGAGAGCCCTTCCTTCATTGATCTGAGGGAACACAAAGGAAGTGTGGGGAACATGTTACAGAAGGAGGGAGAGTCTCGGTGTTTAGGGATTTCCAAGAGCCCTGTGGTTTCTGAGAGCTGACACTAAGAATTCTGACTGTTATACTCCCAGCTCATTCCATATTATTTTATTGTGAAGGAATAGGTTAGTGAAAGTTTTCAGCCCAAACAATAATTATTTCAAAGAAAAACCCTGGCATATATCTCGCTCTGCTAGATATCATTCCTACCCACTGGATTCCACAGGAAGATTTAGAATTTGTTAAACAGGACCAGCTCTGCTTTAGTATTCATTCTTTAACTAAAAGGAAAAGGTTTATAATAAGAATCACCTTTCTGGTACATTTACGAAGCATATGGATGTACAGCCTTTCATTAAAATGCCTCTGTTGTGACTGCAAATGACTTAGCAGGAGAAGCAAACAGTCTCACAACCAATTTCCTGATAACATTCCCCTTCTTCCAGGATAAAAGGGAAGTTCTTTGAATCTAATTATGTTAAGGAATTGAAATCTCTTCCTGTCAGATAGGAAAAATAATAACATACACACACTGCTGTATTCTTTAACTCAGTTTTACCCAGATTCAGGGACTAATTAGTTATCTAAGATTAATAGCACTAATCAAGTTCCATGTAATTGCATGGAAGTTAGAAATATCTGTTCCAGTGACTGTGTTCTTGCCTCCCCTTCCTTGACCTTACAAACACAACTCAGGAACTTTCAACAAAGGGTGAATGCAATCTCTTCTCCATTGCTGAGAAGATGAATTGCTGAAGATGGGAGGAAAACACACAGCCCCAAATCACCTTTCTTCATCACTTTTGCTGTTCACCAGCCTTCAGTCGGGATCACCTTGAGATGTGACATCAATTCGGAGTAATAAGGAAGGGTCAATGAAAAGCTAAAACATTCTCAGGATCCCATTACAGCACATCTCCAAGGGACCCCTGTCAGTGCCGCTGCATCTCAAATGCAGGACACAGATTCCAGAGGAATGGCTGCATGGAACGGAGACAGTGACCTCTGGGAGTCTCATGACACAGGAGCCGACCTCTTGCTGGGTCTCTCTTCTGCTCCCTCCGTTTCTATAACCTTGTCACTCCCTCCTTAGGAAAACATTACATATGTGAGTGTCGTAAGTCCATTGTGAAACATGTTTACTCTAATTTACCACTGTTGAGAGAGTTTTTAGAAAATGAATTTGTATGCATTCGATGACTTTGATTTAGGTAAATGTCTTCTTCGAATGAGTAAAGCTCCAGAATGGGTTTTGCAAGATGATCTAGGATGGATATTATACACTATCTGCTTCTGTCAGAAGGTTGTCTGTTACCATGTCGTCTTTACCTCTTTTCTGTTCTCCCTGGGAACTCAGTGCACCATGCACAATAAGAACTTTGAACTAATTGAATTTGAAAGCTAAAGCAATGTGTTTCAGGTTTACTATGTTAGGCACTAAGTTAAGTACAAAGAAAACCTTGTGTGTACCTGTGTATTTATCCAGAGCTTACCATCGGCCCTTTGGACTGTAAATATGTGAGCAGAAGACCCAGGTGAAACAGAATAATATGCAGTCATTGTATTCCCTTCAGTAGACAGAACAATTACAACTATTACCTAAATTTTCATCTTTACCCCATGAAATTTTTCTTCTCTACATATCTTTTCTGTCAACTGGTTTGCATGTCTGAAAATAAATCAACGACATTAAGTCATTAGGCAACAAGTAACCTGAAGTGAAAATAAGTTACAGGTTCTTAGGTGTAATAAGAAAACTCTAACAAAGTTATTAAACATTTAGGTGCCACTAATAGTATTGTTACTTTGAGAGCAATGTTACCCTTGAGAACCGTTGTCTATAGTTGCATGCATATGAATATGAATGCATTTCCAGCTACCTGAAGTTTTGCTCTGTAAGGCGATCAATAAGACAGAAATTGCTCAAACAAAGCAAAATGAGACAAAAAGTATAGGTGGTGTTTTCCTGTCCCGCAGTCACTCTCACATAAACACACTTAGGCTTTTATCAATTATAAATGCTTGGCCAATAGCCTAGGCTTATTACTAACTAGCTCTTATATTTTAGGTTAACCCATATTCCTTATTTTTGCTCTGCCACATAGTAGTACCTTTATTATGGCACGTTCATCTCCTTCTCCTTCTGTGTCTGTCTGGTGACCCCATACTCTCTGCCCTTCTTCCTCCTATCATTCTCTTAGTCTGGTTCTCCTACCTAACCTTATTCTGTCCAGCTTCCTTATTAAATGAATCATGGTGATATATATTCACACAATGTAAAAGAATATTCCACAGCAAAAAAGTCTGCAAAAATATCCTTGAGTTTACTTTGAATTGGTCAACTACTGCCAGGCATGCCATGGAGTGTGGTTATTATACCCATTGAGACTCGATTGGGGAGAAGCGATTTCTTTTTCTTTGCCAGCAATTATTGGTTATAGATTCTTCTTGATTAGGGGTGGGAGCTTGTGTCCACTTCCTGCTCTCAGTGCTGGGACCCTGTGTAAGCCTTGTGCATGGTGCCCTAATCTTTTTGAGTTTGTACATGCATCGGTTATGTCTGGAAGGAACTGCTTTCTTGGAGTCACCCACCACCTCTGGCTTTTAAAATGTTTCCCCCTTCTTCCCCACATAGATCCCTGAGCCGTAAGCGGAGGGATTTGATGGAGTCATCCCATTGAGGACTGAGTGCTCCAAAGGCTCTCAGCCTCTCCACATTGTCCAGTTGTAGGTCTCGTGTTAGTTCCCATCTACAGCGAGAAGAAACTTCTCTGATGGTGACAGAGCGAGACACTGATCCACAGTCAGATGTATAACAACCCATTCTTGACTGCTCCCTTGCCAGAGCTATTCAGTCCCACTTTTCAACAAAGCACATTGGCTTTCTGGCCAGTACCTCCCTGCGATCTGTAGTACTGCTTCCAAACAGTTGTCTTTCCCTTGTCTATACTAGCAGCTTCCTGACAGATCTCCCGGCTCTTGTCCCAGAGGCTTGCAGCCCACTGACCACAGAACAGCTAGAAACATCTCTGCCATGTCCTTCCCTCTGTGAAGCAGGGGATGAATAAATGTTTCTTTCCTGACTTAGTCAAGCAGTGGGCAGTGGTTCTGACCATGATGGGCTTAGGCAGAGAAAACCCACATTACAAGAAAACCTTAATGCATTGTGAATATTCTACTCTTGACTTGAACATCCATATTGTGTTCAATATTTGTGGTCTTCATTCACCGGCCTGCAGTGAGCACCGTGCCGTTTTGCCAGAGACACCACCTCTGTCAGCTAATCAAAGGTAGTCCTTGGTTGTTTAGGGCCTAAACAGCTGCCCAGCTTTAATTAATATTCCACAATTATCTCTGGAAAGGAGCCAGTTTTGGAGACAGGTGTCTAAGTGACAGGCAGATCTCTGACTTTCCTTCACACATCACCTGTTACGGTCCAGTGGGATCCACTCGAAGTTTGCTGGCGACTTGAACTGTGATTTCACATGGCTTATTCTGCCGGAGGTTCCTGTTTAAATTTTACAAGGCCCCGCTCTGCCGGCATTCATCCTGCAAGGAGGCCCTAGGTTTGGTCCTGTGCAGTCTGCTCTTAAGGCTGTGAGCCAGTGCCCATGTGTTGCCGAGGACCCTTGACACCGTCAGAAAACACCACACTGATTGTTAACGGTGCGAAATGTCACAGCTCATTTGAGGGGATCATCAAGTAATGAGAACGCGGATTCAAATGGGGGGCGTACGCTTTGATCCACCAGGAGTTTCAAATGGCAGTGGTCATTAATTCTTGGATATTCCCTCTGTTCTTATGGAAAATTGAGGCATCAGAAACTGTCATTTTGTGAACGGATAGCTATTAAAAGCACATTAATAATCTATAGTGGGTAAAGCATATGCCTTTTAAAAAGATTTGCAGCTTGCTTCTCTGTGGCGAAGACACAGGACTTCTCCAGCCTAATTACAAAGCAATCAAACAATTTAATTAATCTGGAAATCGCTTTCTTCACAATAACTGCCTCTAAAATGAGGCGCCCCGTGTCGTGCCGTTAGGTAAAGCAAGGCTCCGACACACTGCTGGCATCTTAGCCGCGCCTCTGCCTTTTGGGGATCTTGGTGTTAATTACCTACCCAATGCCTGACCACTGCGAAGGCTGACTTCATCAGGCCGGAGCATCAGCGGGGATATTGGCAGTCCATAAAGTGTCCGAGCTCTCCAACATCCAAGAGCCCGCAAATCCCTGGAGCAGCAGGACGTGAGTTACAAGCAAGTGCTGCACATATGGGCAGAGAATTAACTGGCACCGGTTTCTGCTCGAGAGTCTCTCAGGTATTGCTTTGCAGATGGGTGGATGAATGCGGAGAGCGGGGCTGCACGGAGTGAAGGTCATGTGGAGGACTCCAGTTTCAATCCCTCTCGCTTGCTCTTCTCAACCTGCGCCTTTCGTGTGTTCAGTGGAGAGGACTGCATAGAACGCAGATGACATGAAGTCTAACCCCAAATTCACAGCAGTGTGCGTGCTGTTGAACAAAATAGTATGGCTAAGTCTTGAGAGGCCAAAAAGAAGTCCGTTTTTACTTCAGATAAGAATGAAACCTTCCATGATTGACTTCCGTAACTCTAGCATGCGAATCTTACCATTTCTACCCAGGGACAATTGAATTTTTGTTCGGTGCAGGACTTACACATCTATACAGTATTCATTTACCCTTTCCTGTTTTAGTGCCAGAACCCACCCACCTTCAAGATTCTCTATTAGTGGGCCGTTCCACCATGTCATCCCGCCAGTCCATCCAGAGTGGCGACACAGTGTTCACTCTCTGTATTTTCTCCTTTTCCGGGCTTGTTTCTAACGCGTCACCATCACTCTTGGTTTGCCCACAGACATTCTTTCTCTTGACCTTACATGTGCCGGTCCAGCTCCATCTCCTTTGCTGTATCCAAGCATCTCTACAGCCTGCCACTACCTAACACCAATAAACAGAGTTCCTCCGCCATTTTATGTACCCCTCTGTATTTTCGTCAGCTGGAGAGCTTGTCTCTGGGACTGCCTTAATATTTGCAGTGTTTCCGACTGAGCTGTTTCTAATTCCCGGAAGTTTCCACCTACCGTCTTACTTGAAGCTTGCTGAACTGCCCTGCGACTTAGTACCTGTCTTTCTCTAATACCTTATGAAGCCTTATAGGATGTCGGTGATAGTTAAGTCACAACAACATCCCAAGTCTTTCTGCACAAAGCCAGCAAACCTTGTCAGTGTTGTCAAAACATGGATAGACTGTGTACCGCTGTGGTCCCTAAACATCACATCACTTACTGATGCTGTCATTTTAGTTTGTTGACATTCACTCTGTGATGTTCACACACTGACAAAAAGGCGCAGTAACTCCACTCAGAACAGTCTAGTTCTTAAGCGACACATGACTTTTGTGAATGGTATAGACATGTCTGTTCAGCTTTTCAGCCTGCATCTGCAGAATTCTGCAGATGGTCCTTGAGGTTGAAGATGAAAGAGCCTAGGGTTTGGGTTTACGGCAGTGAAAGAGAGAGAAGGAGAACGAAGCTTTAGTGGTACCTGGAAAGGCAGCCCAGGGGGCGAGGCCAAGTCTGGGGAAGGCTACTGGCAGCTTTGTATTAGTATTGGCAGCTTTGATTTCTTCGCAGGACAGGTTTGATCAGTCTTCTGTCTGTCTCTGTCCTCAAACTGAAAGATCATCACGTGCTATAAAATGTTTTATAAAATTGTAGCTGGATTCCTAGAGGTCAAACATTTTCAGCTCATCCCCCAGTTCTTCCCCCACCCCCATTTTGTAAAAACTATTGAATGGGCTCTTTGTTTTCCCTTGGCACATTTGAACCCCAGCTTTAGTGTTTTCTGCACAGAGAAGACAGGCTAGGGATCAGGCCAGATTCCCCCGATCTTACTTTATTCTTGTGAATGAGGCAGAAAGAATTGTTGTCAGAAGGTCTTGGCTTCAAGTAAGCCATTGTTTTTGCTACAACTAATAATTTACTGGTAGTTTGTTCCCCATGGTTACAAGCAACATGAATATACTCCCCAAACTTAAAAGAAAAGAAAAACAGCCTCTCTCCAGTGACTCCAGGCATTAGATTATCCCCCTTAGGAAGCAAGGGCTTTTAGCCATCTTGAAATTATTGAGCGCTTTTACAGAATGCAGCGAGCAGCACACAGGCAAAATTAGGAGCGGGAGACGGAGTGCTGTTGAGAGAAATCAAAATAAGTTAATTTGCTGTGCAGATAAACAGACAAAATGAATCCTGGATTACTGGACAGCAAAAGCAAAATCCATTCCTCCAGGGGCCCCGGAGCAGCAGATGCACAGACATGATAAATTTCACTGTGGCAGGGAAACCGCTCCTTGCCTGGCTCTCTATAAAGAAACCGCTTCTCAACGCTTCCTGTTGACTGGCTTTGATTGTCCTGTCATAAAGTTAATAGCATCTGCTGAAGACAACACTATAAAATTTGCAACCTTAAGTTAATTGAAAAATTTCAGTGGCCGATGTAGGCAGTCTAAGAAGTCCTCAAGGTAGCACTAAACTTCACCTCCTCGAGGTGTTGGGCTGTTCTTTTAGCACACTCATAGCAAATTGTTTACCTTTCCAGCTGGGCGGGACTTGAAACTGGAGGTGGGTATTCCTTACAGCTGGCTACAGTGGTCACTCATCACTGAGGAGCCAGTGATGGGACAGTGGCCTTGGTGTTGGGGGATGAAAGGCATCTGTCTATCTCCCCACGATCTATTTTTCCACTTTTCAAGAAACCAATAGGGCTACTTTGCAGCCTTTTCTCACCTCCTTACTGAAACCAGCTCCGTTCCCAAGTGGTCCCCCAGCAACGCTGTGCCTCTAATTAAATATGCAGGGGGAAGCAGCGTGGTCTGGAGTGTCCTGAACTTGCCCTCGCCAGCTGCCTGCCAAGCCCTGTCAATGATCAGCGGCAGGTTGAGCAGGCTAATGGAGAAAGTAACAAGCCCCAGGGGTGCTGCCCTCCTTCCTGTGAGCAATCAGTGCTCCGCCTCTTCTGTGGGGGACTTGAGAGACACTTGCTGCGTCTCCGCCTGGCCAAGGCTTTTAGCGTCTGCCTGGCCAGTCACATTCCAGCTGCTTAGAGACACAAAGATTACTGAAGAAAATATTGACAAGGGTAATCCTGCCAGGTTCTTCCAGCAGTGCTAAGATAGAGCCTGGGACATTTTAGACAGAGGTCCAGATGGCTGGGTTCTCCCTCATACTTTATGACTAATTTTGACACATCCATCATTTAAATGTATACTTTGAAGCCTTTGTATTCAAGAATTCTTTTTCTTCTCCGCCACATAAAAAGCATGAACACAACATCCATCCAAGTGTTAGCATCTGAGCGCACAATACAAAACATATATATACTCATTATTCTACAGACCAGAATACTTAGGTTATTAAAGATCCAGAGGACTGGGGCCAGCCATAGTGCTAATTTGTACATATTCCTATGTCTTGCCCGGTTGGGAAGCTGTGCTGAAACTCAGTGCCCTCCCACCCCACCCCCCACCTCTCCTGCCTCCCAGATCCCTTGCTCCAGGCAAAGCTAAAACATTGTTAGAGGAAATGACATTTTGTGGGACTGTAAAGAAGCTGATTACCAAGAAGATTCTGGATGTGGATAAAGGTAAGAAAACAGAGTGAGATTATTCATGTCTCCTTTGCTCTCCACAGGAAATAGCCCGCAAGACAGTCCAAGGAATTTCTCCCCCAGTGCCTCAGCCCATTTCTCCTTCGCACGGAGGTAAGGACTGCATATGGGTGGGACAATAAACTGGTTCCCAGGGGATGATCCCATTTCTGCTCTCTCCCTCCCAAACACTGCCATCCCACGACTCTTCCAGGGTTCTGTCTTGGGAGATCCTTTTCCTTCTCACATAAAGCTTTGCCTACCAAAGGACCGTGCTAGCTAGAACACACCTGCTTTGCAGTTGTCTTGAAGATTTCTGCCGTGGGGTAGAGTTGGAAGGTGCCTCTTGGTCCTTAACTGAATGTGAGCCCCAGTGATGACATGGAGGTTCTTCTCTGTGTTTTCTTCCACCTGTAGAGCATGCCTTATGCACGATTCAGCCTTAGCATATTTTTACTGACATTCTTGAGTGGTTGCTATACAGGCTCTATTTATCCATGTCCTGGTACAAGCTTTTGTTGTTATCATACATTGTACGTTTTGTAAAACAGAGACCCTGATCACAAGATATGAATTTGGGGGCATTAACCAACAATTAAATTAAATGACAGATCTGAGATAAAGCAATGCTTTGTTAGGATGTTTTCTACGATCTTTGCTTTGGGGTGGAGTGGGGAGGCCGAAACAGGGTTTCTCTATGTAGTCCTGGCTGTCCTCGAACTAGCTCTGTAGACCAGGGTGGCCTTGAACTCAGATCTACCTGCCTCCGTCTCCCGAGTGCTTGGATTAAAGGTGTGCTCCACTACTGCCCAGCACTCTCTTTCTCTTAATATTGTTCTTAGAATTAGCAGCAAATGTTCCAGAGCTATGCCTCTGCACTTGGGGAACTGAGTTAAGAGGAAGTGTTCTTACTTAGAAGAATCTAAAGCTTGCCAAGGCTGGTCCCCTGCTGAGGCCTCAGCCTTCTCTTCTGGATGCAGAATCAGTGTGTTTTCCTCAGACAGACATCCTGTCTCCACTTCCCCTTCAGTCCTCGCACATATGTGCCTTGGCTTCTCCACCCAGGAAAGACAGAAGGCAAAATGCCCCTTCAGGTCTCCTAATGATCAGAATCAATTTAATTTATGGTCTGGATGGCCCGTCTATTTGGAAGAATTTCTCAGAGACTTAATTATACCCGAAAATGAATTCGAATAGTATTTACATTATTACAGGTCGTATTGGTGTGTATTTAGAAGCATTTGTTGTTCTACACATTCCTAGTGAGCACACTGGCATGTGCACACATGTCAGCAGGTGTGATACCTTTTATATTCTGAAACCCTAGGAAGAAGATTTTCAGAACTCTATATGATAATTCAGATTCCAGTGGCATTTTCAGAATTCTGTATGATTAAGATTCTACTCGAAGTCCCAATCCAAAAAAGACATGGTTGTCCTTCCATTACCACAGCCGGTTTCCATCATATGCTCAAGGCCTCGGTGTGTCCCACTGTGGGGCGGGTACAAGAGCAGTTAAGACACCATCTCAAGGAGCTTGCCGGGACCCATATGTGGATCTTAAGATCCAACCTTTTTTTTTTAAAAAATTAAGATTTTAACTATTATGCTATAAGAGAGATGCCAAGGCTGACTGGCCCTGGAAAGTCATTCTGCCCAGTGACTATGAATTCATGATGGTTCACTACTCCTTGTGCGGAAGGGAGCTATGCCAGTCAGTAAACAGGTGCCCTCTGTACTCCAAAACGGAGGGTGGGTGCATTCAATTCCCCCGCGTAATAAGTGAATGCAAATCTCACTGCAGTGTGTATTAAAACATGTCAGAAGCCACAGTCCCTTAATCCTGCCAGATTTATAAAAATGAAGAGCATCTGATAATTAAGTGGGAGACCAGAGGACAGATGAATCTGGCTTCTGTGCTACAAAAACATGTGCAACCCCCCCGAGCATGTTAATTTTTGACAAATACACCATAAACCGTGACTGCAGATTACCACTGGAGCCCTCCAGTTCGTGCTGCAGGAGCTACCAGCTGGGGCTCCTTCCACACTCTTCAAAAAGTATTAGTTTTGATTAGGACATGAGCGATCGTTGTCTTACACTTTTGTTCAGGTAAATAGAGCCTCGTGTTCATTATGAGAATTCAAATCGACGCCTTCTACCTAACATCTGCCGACTCCTGCTGCTTAGAGACGGTTTCCCCTCAGGAAACCTAGGCCTTCCGCCTGGGTGCGCTATTGCCTCCCACTGGCTGTGTTTCACCCAACCTTTAAGAAGTAATGCTAGTCTGAGATTCTTACATTCATTATTTTATAGATTAGCCCAGTAGAGGAAAGGTGGCCCTGTCTTTGAAATCATTTTGGGGTGAAGGCACAAAGGTTCAGCTTACCAATCTTCTCTGATCTTAAGTGTTCAACATTCTTCCTGTTCCACCCCTGGTAGCATAATAGTTCAATTATACACTGTAAAGTATGATGACACACGCTGTTACTTAATAAAAAAGATCAAGGGTAAACCTATCAAGACAGGTTTTAACATACTGAATTTAATTAGAGAGAAAAATAATCATAGTGTTGTATTCTATTTGGAATAAAGAAATATTTTACACACACATAGAGAGAGAGAGAGAGAGAGAGAGAGAGAGAGAGAGAGAGAGAGACATACACAGAGAGAGATTGGTTTTGTTCAAGAAATATTGTCCAAACTGGCCTTGAACTCAGAGATCTGCTTGCCTCTGCTTTCCAAGTGTTAGGATTAAAGATGTGCACCACAAACACCTGGCTCATATTGTTAATTACAGTATATATAAAACCTAATTGAAAAATCTAAGGTCCCAAATATTCAAAATTCTGAAACCCTTAAATTTAAGTTCTATTCCCCCCTCTACATATGCGCATGTGTGTTCACTCACGAGTGTGCCACAGCATATGTGGCTTCTAGGGATCGTATTGCTCAGGTTTGCATAGCAAATGTTTTTATTCACTGAGCCATCTCATTGGTCTCTGGATCTGAAACTTACTGGGAATCACCGAGCTGTTCTAAGTAGCAATGGGATGCTTAGAAAAGCTGCAGATTTAGGATTGAGGATGTTCACCAGATTTGGAAATACCTTGAAAGAAAAAAATTCAAAATTCTAAACCTAAAATGCTTCTTGTCCAAAGAACCTTCATCCAAAGATGAAGGATTCTCGGTCCATAAACTGAAGGGCCCGTCTAGCTGCGAATTGCTTAACATTTTTGCTGAACAGTAAGATGGAGGAAATGTTGTACCATTGTCAGGTGCTGGGCATCGGCACACTATAAATTGCCTTGGCTTTCATTGGCAATCCAATGCCCTTCATTCAGTGTCTTCATCGTCTTCTCTCTACCCAGTTGCTATTTTCCTGGCTAAACCTCAGAACATATTTCTATAAGCAAATTAGAAAAAGTTTGCCTTCTGACTTCAGGTTTTTAGACCATTAAACACCAGCAACTCACTAGGGTAACCTCCTGTTAGCCTTACAACTCTTTGGAGCTGGAGCAGCTTTTATTTGGTGACTGGTACAGTTTAATTTGACCAAACACTATCTAGACAAGTGCATCGCCCCAGGTGACTATCATCACTAAACATACTAACCTATTTTCTCTTCATACAGTTAAACGTCAGGCTGGTATCAGAGCATTCCACTCTTCCTTTATTGTGTAGTACCTGAATCTAAATGATTTGTGAGTTGATTTCCCTCACCACGCCCCAAAATCTTTGTGCCCTGTGTCCTCATCAGATGGTTCCCCCTCTTACTTCTTTTACTTGATGTAACATTGAGACTTGCTCCCACAAAGAAAAGATTCTTTTCAAAAGAGCCTTGTTGATTTGGGAAGATGCGGATGTTGTCTTTGGGTGTTGCTTTATTGGGAGCTACTGAACAGAAAAGACAGCATTGTTAGATCCAAACAGTGCCTGTGTGATAGCTTCCTTGGAAAGGGGGCACTGTCTCCCCTCAGTAGTGCGTATAGCATATATAGTAACTTCTGATGTGCGGTTGTCATGGTAATGAGAACACAATGGTCCTTTTGCTCCATTTGAGTAAACAGACACAGGCAACTTGGGGAACTTTATGAGACATGAATTATTTCTGGTCCATGGCTGTACCAAGAACTGAGCACATTCTTGTTTAAACATCTTCCAAGTTATGTGTTTTCTGGACTAAGCAAATGTAATTTATGCTTCAGAACTAATAAGAACATGTCTCCTCTTGGAACTGTTCATCCATCTGAAATACGTCTGTGGATACCTGAGGGAAAGGGAGTTAATGAATCACAAATCAAAATCATGGTGGGGGAAAATCTGTCCCTCCCTCTTTCCAGAGACAAGTTCCTGATAATTGCTATTAAATGGACTGAATAATTCTTTTCAAACCATATCCTCTTCTCTTCTAAATTAAAAATAGTTAAAATATAAAATCCATGCACTGGTTTTTAAAGATTTTAGTAGGTAGCTGAATAGAAGAGCTGCCTGTGTCCCATTTAACTGGTGGCTGTGTCTTTTACGTGCATATTCTAATTATTTTCCTCAGAAATAGTCAACATTTTCACTTGTGTAAAAGTCTTCTTAAGCAAATATATTACTTAATTGCCCCAATTTCTTTTCTGTGGTATATTTATAAACATCTCATTTTGCTTCTTCTTCTTTTTTAAACATTTGATTCAATTGTTCTCCAATCATGACCACAGAAATGACAGGTAAATTTCACTAAAATCTACTGTAGTCATTCTGTAATGTGTTCGCTTGACCTCCGTCTTGTTTCTGTGGACCGTTTGCTTTTACTGAAGGTAGCATCCATGGTAGCCAGGAAGATCTTCCTTTGACTCTCAGCTACAGTGGCAGTTTTACATATCAGCATCTAACTGCAGTTTCTCCAGCTCAAGTCTGTTGCCATGGAGTTCTGTGATATCAGCTTCCTTTGAATGCGTTTTTGTTAGCCCTTGTCCACTGTTGTTGCTCCCTTGGTAAATTAACAGGATTGTGAGTTGCAGAGCATCTCCGCATGATCCTGTGCTAAGAATATAGTGGTGCTACTTTTTGATAAAATGTTTTTCCTGTTTTGTACCCTAAAAATTTTGCATGGTTTATTTCCCCAGTAACTTATGATATGGTATGATCTTATTTGAAAATTTGAATAAAGTTCTAGAATAACAGAAATACCTGAAAATTCCTCTGCACTTTGCCCTGCTGGCAGTATTTCCACTAATAACCACTGCCTAAATTCATTTTAGACCCCTGTGTGCCACTGACTTATACCTACAGTCCAGCTCAGAAGCCACCATTTACCCTCCATTCAAGGGTGGAAGCCCTTTTTTTGAAGGAATGTGACAGTTTGGTCTCTAAGACTAAGCAAGAGACTCACTCTTAGCATTAGTTTCCATTATGAGTAGAAAATTTTCCTCCGGCCCTTCAAGTGACTTGCCAGAGTCTTCTGCATGCTTAGACACTCTGCAGGTGGCCTTTGCTCTAACAATATGAAGCCAGGCCATGTCAGAAAGCAGTCATTTTCCAAAACCCCAAACCGGAGTTTCAAGCTTTCTGACTGTAAAGTTATTTGACATTTAGTATGAAGTAACCAGGAGCCCAGTGCTCTCTCCACCTGTTTACAATAAGGAAAACTATACCCTTAGAGGTAAGAGGTGGGCCACCAGCCTGCCCCAAGGTCTTGCACACTGATGGCGTGAAGACCCTGGTGAATATCATTGGCCAGTTGTCAGTTCCCTCATAGACCATGATCCCTCCTGTTTCTGCTTGCGTTGCTTTGAATCTGCTGAGTCTGACCATTGTAATTATCCCCTGTATTCATTTTGTCAAAGTGTATTAGTGAGAGATCAATACTATGGATCCGCCCATTCACTTTCTACTTGTTTGAATGTATTGAATCCATTTAAATAAAAGGCAACCTGGTGTATAATGTTTGTTTACCCTAACCATGCCCACATCCTCATAGACTATGTTGATATCATTTGTTTGATTAGAGATACCGGAGTTCTCTGGTATCATCTGTCTACCATTGGCCTAACTGAGCTTTGTCCCACAGGACGGACGGGCGTCGTTGGTCCCTGGCTTCACTCCCCTCCTCAGGCTATGGGACAAATACACCAAGCTCCACAGTCTCTGTAAGTACCTGGGTTTTCTTTTCATCTCAGAACCGCAGAACTGGTCTGCAGTCTGTGTTCCTCTCTGAGTATTTCCCAGTGGGAAGGCCAAGATGGAGCCCACATTTCTACCTCGGTATGGGATGTGAGTCAGAAGATGGACTAACAAATGCCAGAAGGGCACACTGTTGCCGCAGCTTCCAAACTATGGGGCATAAATTGTCCAAGGCCGGGGATGACAAGTTTGGAGGAGAGTGAGAACCTTCATTTTAATAGCATTGGTGCAGTTTGGGGAAAACAACAGTCTAGTGTCGTTGCTTTCCTTCCATGTCAGGTGTATTCATGGTGAAGACGCCATTCAGTTTCGATGGACTTGATCTTTTTCTGTGTGGTTAATATGGAAGCTTGTTTTGCTTTGTCTCTCCTTCGAAGGATATCCCTCCCACCCTCCCCACACAGCGTCATCAATTTGTCAGTGCCCTAGCAACTTTCAGAATGGCAGGCAAAGAACTTAGTAAATCCATGGTAAGGGATAGAGAAAAAGGAGATTCTCGCCGGGAACAACATTTCAAACCCAGGCCTGGCAGTTACTGGGAACTGTTCAGTAGATTAGATACGAACATTTCTGGATTAAGCTAGAGACACAGGGTTTTGGGAATCAGGTGGTCATTGGGAAAGACCCAGGAGGTCCCACAGTATTCAGTGAATGCCTAATGAGGGGTTCTGACTGCCCTCAACCACCAACTCAGACTGTGTCTCTGAGACTATAGAGCCTTTTCTGATTCAGTTCTTCCTCATTTTGTCAAAATTCATGGTTTGCTGTTCAGGGATGCCTACCCCCAGCATTGTGCTAAGCATGTAGCTACTAATTAATGCTCAAATGATAAGAAACTAAAACTTGATAAACTACCAAGTATCAGTCCCTGTCTCCCTTCCCCCTCCCCGGGGCCTTCACATTTGTGTTTCCAGAAGCCCGAGTGTAATGTTGGATTTCTGGGTACCTCTAAAACCAAATTGCTGACATCTGCTGGGCTCGCTTTACGCCCCCTTAGAGTAGTGCACGGTGAGGTCATTTATTTTCCTGTCTTCCTTCTCACTTTGTTGTGCTAGGCGAGTTTCCTGTCCATTTGTGTCATTTTTTCTGAGTAGGTTCCGTGGCACACCGGCTTTACGTGGGTAAAACCCTGGGTGTTATCAGTGGGTAAAATTGTTACTAAGTACCCGTGAGCTTTTTACTTGACCATTATAGCAGCGGCCATCACTGGTTATTTCGGATGTGAAAATGTGGGAACTGATTGCCAAAAATGAGTGATAGAGCTGACTCCGCGCAGAGTAATTTAAGACGGAGTAAGTGCTGTCCCTCCCCAGACCCTGGGGTGCCTGTCATTGGGACCATGCAACAAGTAAACAGAGCGCTCATTCTTTGTTCTGTGACTTCCTTAGGTACATCCCCACTTTATTTTAGCTTTTATTAAATTATAGTCATTTAATAATACAAGCTAAAATTCATGGGTTTTGACTTTATTCTCAACTTTACCACCTTGCATCGCCTTCAGTCAATGGTAATAATAGTTCAGGTGACAAATCTGTCTTTCGCATGAAAAATAGGAGAATACAGATGCACCTTTTTCTAGTAATCGTGTTATCACTTTCTTAACGTGAATGAGTAAAGGGTGAAGAGGGTACATTGAGTCAGACCATTGGATCTAAATAATTTTTTAAATTATGTTTTTATAAGTGTTATAAAATAGGCACTAGTTTAGCTCCCCAAAGCATTGGGGCTCGTTGCATGCTGGCAATATAATCTGTGATATTGCTGCTGTTTTTTTTTCATCATTTTATGTATCAGAAATCTAAAGCAGAGAAAATTATTTGAGGGGCTGTTTACTTATCCCATTATTTTATCTATACAAGTACAGCAAGTGGTCCAGACCCTAATGTCATGGTTCTTTTTAGGCCGTGTGAGTGGCATTTCTTTGGTTTTGTGGGTGATCTGCATGAAGACAAATGTGTCTAAAGATCAAATGTCTAAAAGAAACCCTGAGACCATTTTTACACACACACACACATGTGCACACACACCAAGGCATTTCTAATAGCTTTTCTCTTACACATTTATGATTTATGTATTGATGGAGGTGGGAGGCAATTATAGGTCTCAAATTCCCATTTCTTCCTTCAAAATGAAATTTTAGTTTCCATAATTTTTCTTTTCGCCAAAAGCAAGGACTGTTGGATCTGGCCTGTGTGCGCTGTGGCGGAGATTGGGCAGCTTTTCTCCTCATTTCTAGAATGGACAGTGGAAAGCTACAAAGCTGCTGTGTCGGTTTCTGTCTTTACCCTTCAAATATCAGCACAGTTGTGTCTGCTGGTGACTTAGAGAGGTTCTGCTTTCTCACTCCACAGCTGAATCACTCATGCAAGTCTCATTAACTATTGGTCATTTCGCCTATCAAAAATGTACTTTTTTTTTAAAGGAAAAGGAATATAAATTATATATAGATAAAACTAGAAGCCTTTTCAAATGCAATTCAGAAGTTCACAAATAATTGTGTTGTTAGCTAAACCCCAGACCCATTCATGCTGAAATGTAAATGTTATAATATCTTTTGGCTATTACAGAGACTTCAGAAATGCCAAGTGTGAAAAATGTTATGTTCCAAAATTAGACAGATTTTTGTCATATACAGTTAGTCTGTTCCTCCCGAGAACATTTAGTATTGTCAGTCCTTTTAATGTGAAATTTGGTAGTGAAAATTAATTTGTGGAACTTCTGTATGATAATATTCACGTCGTACTTTTTACTTTTGAAATAAGCAATATGGAATTGCAGTCGTGGGGAGATCGTTCTCCCTAGATCAATTATTTTCCACTGAGGGAAAGAATGAAAATAAGAGTTTACATACCCATAAATATGAGGTATGGCTGATAGATCATATTCTTTTAGTAATAACGAGAAGGAATTTATGCACGCATATAAGGACTAGTCTTCACAAAGTGGTTATCCCAAGAGATGAGATGTTTGAGTGGTGTCGTCGTGTAGAAAATGGATGTGAAGTCTGATTGCATGGAGGAGCAGCAGATTTTAGTGTACATCTTCATCCTTTGAGAGTGGCTTTGATTTATGGTGTAGTCAAAGGTCATATGCAAACCAGTTAATGAAACACACTAGTTCCACACTGGAGAAACAGGAAGCAGTGAAACAGTATATTGGAAAACTTCTGTATTGACTTGACATTCTTCTAAAAGTGCTGAGTCAAGGAGGCTTTGTTCAACAGAGGTATCTTTTCAGTGAGCACACGAGAGTCAGGTGTGGCGGTGCATGCCTGTAGTTCCAGCCTCTTCCGAGGCTGAGGCAAGAGGATCATTTGAAACCAGGGAAGCCAGCCTAAGTGGCACAGTGAAAGTCAGTCTGTCTGTCTGTCTGTCTGTCTGTCTGTCTGTCTCTCTCTCTCTCTCTCTCTCTCTCTCTCTCTCACACACACACACACACACACACACACAGTGAAAAACACTGAGCCTGCTACATTTGAAAATTAGCTTTCACTTTCAGAAAGACAGCCTTACCGCTGCCCTGTACACAATAGCCCATCAGCCACAGAACCAGCAAGTCATAATCCAGGATATCAGTATTTCCGTAGCAACCTGAGTCAACATCCACATTAAGTGGACTGAATATCCTTAACAAGTCCCTCTCTGCTCAGATGGTGCTTTGCTACCCAGAGTGACTGCTGTAAACTTAGTGGGTTTGTAGACAGACATAAGTGTGGATGCGGATTTACCTAAGAAGATACAGATAAGGTGTGTGTGTGTTTGTGTGTGAGTGTGTATGTGTGTGTGAGAGAGAGAGAAAGAGAGAGAGAGAAAGTGAATTTGCATACTGTTTTTAGTTCTCTCTCTCTCTGTTTCTCTCAAGTGTATGCATTCTGTTTGTTTTTAGTTGTCCCACTCTGTCCCCCCCTCGGGTGTGTGGGTGGATGTGGATGTGTGGGGGTGAGAGAGTTTTCATTCTGTTTTTAGTTCTCTCTCTCCCTCTCTGTCTCTTTCAAGTGTATACATTCTGTTTGTTTTTAGTTCTTCCACTCTGCCCCCTCCCTCTCGGGTGTGTGGGTGTGTGTGGGTGTGGGTGTGGGTGTTGGGTTTGGGCTCTTCCTGTGCTAGGGATTAGGCCTCGGGCCTATCGCCTGGTACACATGAACTATTCTACCACTGAGCTGCGTCCTCAGCCCCCTGTATAAATTTCTCCCATTTTTCATTTTGTTAATTTCCTTATCTTTGCAGTTACCTCTGCTTCTTGATGTTTACAATTCTTTGCCCAACTTTCTGAATTGATTTAGTTCATGTGTTTTATTCCTTTTCTCATCATGGAAGTATTTTAAGAGTGCTTGTTTATCCCGGATATAGCTTTGGTTTATCTCATAATTTTTTTCTAGTGTTTTCATTTTTATGGTTTATAAAATAATCTCATTACATTATAAAAATCCCTGTCTATCTTACTGTGGACTTAGCAGGGCGTTTTATAATTTCAAGGTGCTGGGCTGTTTTCAGCTCTGGTCATTAATTCTGAGTACCGTTGTGCTGCGGTGCTTCAGTATTCGGTATTTATGGAGGGTGACTCTTATAAGGACAGTCTTTTTGTCTTTTTGTTTTGCTTTGTTTTGAACTCTGCTTGAACTGACATTTTTCAAATGAGTACCTTTCAAAACAGTATGCTTATTCTAGTTGTGTTTCCCTGTATCCCAATTTCTCAACATCTTTTATTAGCATTGATTTACTGAGTTTACCACTCCTAAAACCCAAGACAAACAGTTCCTTCATTGCACAGTTCCCAAAGTCAGGTTCTTTAAAAAAAAATCTTCTATTTTTAGCTACTTGCCTTCTCCATCACATTCCAGATGTTGAGGGATTTTTGTTTTGATTTGGTTTGGTTTTTCAAGACAGGATTTTCTTGTAGCTTTGGAGCCTGTCCTGGGACTTGCTTTATTGGCCAGACTGGCCTCGAACTCACAGAGATCCGCTTGCCTCTTCCTCCCGAGTGTTGGAATTAAAGGTATGTACCACCTTTAATTCTAGCCTAGGAAGGGATAGATTTTAAGGAGTAAATCTATGGTAAGGGGTCAAGCCTCAGGACAACCAAAGCTGTTCAGAAGAGAAGGAACATTCTTCCCCCCCATACCCACCCACCCCACAATAAGGAAAGGAAAGAAATACTTCAGAATCAAATAAAGAAGTGGTATCACTCAGGAAAATATCCGCTTCTCTGTCCTTCCTTTATGCTCATAGCACACGTGGGTGGCATTGGCATCAAAGAACAGAAGAGCTGATTAGGGCGCTTTCATCACCTTATGATCTCACAGCATATCGTCATGTTACTTATTACAAGTCAGACTGCTTGCTGGGGACAGCAGCAGGAGTCTCTTCAGCAAGAGCTGATCCATCATGGCAGTCCCGCTCCGGGCTTTGCCTTCTTCCTCGGGCTTTGCCTTCTTCCTCGGGCTTTTGCTGGCTTTTGTCCATCTCACAGGTTTGGTGTTCTCCCAGAAAAGAAACTGCCTTTGGGACAGCTGCAGGCAGATCAGGGACATCTAGAAGGCATGCTGAACTCTCAGAGCAGAGTCACTTCATGCATCTAGGTTATAGTTGCTGTCATGTCATAGAATCAACATAAAACAGTGCCTTTGCCCAGCACACATTTGTCTCTAGAATTCTTTTTCTGGAGGCTGGCTGCTAACTTTACTTTGATTTCTTTCCAGTCATCCTGTTCCTCCCAGGAGAAGTTGCACCAGTTACCATATCAGCCAACCCCAGATGAACTACACTTCTTGTCCAAACACTTTTGCACCACTGAGAGCATTGCCACTGAGAACCGATGCAGGAACACGCCCATGCGTCCCCGTTCCCGGAGTCTCAGGTGCGTAGACTTGACCCAGACTGATATGGACTTAAACTGTTTGTTTTCAAACATTTCTTTAATTTGTATGTGTGCACCCTGATTTGTGAGTTTTCACAAATATGAGTGTAATATTCCAGCAGTAGATGACATTGTTAATTACCATAAAAAGGCTTTATATTTCTTTTATGTATTCATAAGAGGCTAATTGCTGCCAAAGCCTTGGAGACCATCTGTAAAAATGTCTAACTATGGAAAGTTCAAGGTCAACTAGTGATGGTGCAGGAGCAGTTCATATAATCATATGAAGTGGGAGAAGTTTGCTGAAGGGGAGGAGAGAATAGATGGAAAGATATTTTCCCTAGACTCTATTAGTATAAAACCCATCTTAGTCTTCTTATTCTGTATTCCCACCTAAGTCATACTTTCTCAAAGATGATGAACACATTCTTAGGACTTGGTGTTTTCTGAGTTTTGTGCTTGTCAAATGCAGTCCTTTGAGTATTGAATAGGGCTGGTTTCATACCTAGCTTTGAATTGTAGGTTTCACAGTTATGTCTCCAGGTGGCAGTGTCTCCATCCAGGAGGCCTGTGCAGGTTATTTGCGAAAGTGTGGGGATTCTCATTGGTGGATGGAAAGCGGGGAGCAGGCCTGGGCAGAAGGAGTCATCACCATATGGTACAGGCCCATCAGCTTTGGCTCACCTTTGCCTGGGATCCCTCCGTTCACACCCTTGCTCCAGCTGTTCAGTCAGTGGCCTTGTTATAGCAACCTCCAGGGAGGCGCTAACACCCTGGGACATTCCTTCCCACAGCTGGGGCTAGCCTGGAAGAGAGATAGCTAGCTTTAGGCTTCTGTTGATGGCTCGCCCAGCAGCTGGAACAGCTGGGTGACAGGTCTTTCCTAGAAGATGGGGAGTCAGGGTGTTGTGTCTCCTCATCAACAACATGAAATCTTGATGGGCAGAACTGGTATATGTCGATCTGCTAAAGTTTTATTGTGTAAAAAGATTAGCTTGCTAGGTATTTAGTTCAGCATAAGGGTTTACTAAGAAGGGGTTTGCCTCTGTATCTTTCCTCTTCATATAGTATCATAAAGTTAATATCTTTAAATATCCATTCTGGATGATTAAGGGATATGTGAAATTGTTTTGAGATCTAGAATAATAAAGAAATAAAAACTTTGCCACTGTATCTAGCATCACCATGGTTTATTGCAGGGGTTCCACTTTTAATTTTCTTGCAGAAGTACACAGGGCATCTAGCCTAAGCTAAATCTATCCAAGAACATAGGTGTCCCCAAACTGTGCAGCTACCTTCCCAGCAAGGACACAAAGTGACAGCCGTGCAGAAGAACACAACAGTTGCATGCTTCCGTTTTCATAATGCCTACCTCAGCCTCCTAAATAAATATTTGTTAGAGTGGAAAATGGATTTCCCCGCAACACCTGTGCCATGGAAGGCTCCCCCGCCTCTCTGGTGGTGTGTGGCCGAACACAGGTGTATGATCGAAGTGTGAAATTGCACCATTAAATGTGTCTCGGACGTTGTCGTTAGTAGCCTCCCCATTTTGTTTGATACTGCAATTCATTGACTGGTTGCCACAACTGCACAAGCTCATGCCACGTGCATGACACAATCGCCCCGCAAGGCCATCTCCTGACCGAGTACCGTGACTGTAATTATTCTGTAGCATTGTGTTATGAATCCTATCCATGGGTGTCTGTGCGAGCTGAGGTATGTATGCGTATAGGCGTGCCAATGACTGACCTTGCAGTTCGTTACCTAAGACAACTGCTTTTCATATGAGGGTTGCACCGTACTTTTCCGATGCAACTGGCTGTTTATAAATCAAAGCCTTATTTCCCTCTCATGCTGCGGCAGGTTTAAAAGGGTAATTTGCTTTGCTTGCAGCCCTGGACGTTCCCCTGCCTGCTGTGACCATGAAATAATTATGATGAACCATGTCTACAAAGAAAGGTTCCCAAAGGTAAGTGGATGGGATTGGAGAAGCCTGGCACCTCAGGGATCGGGCACCATAGGCTTTGCCTCTGCAAGACGGTGGTGTTAACACAAGTGAGGGTCCAACCCAGTAATGACTTGAATTAAATAGCACCGTAGCCTGCTTAGGAGGAGAAAGCAACCAAACAGATGTAAAGCAAGCAACTGCTGAGAACTCAGCACCCTGTGTGCATGTTGCTGGTGGGTACCCAGCAGCGGGGGCCCCTGGCAGGTACAGGAGGAGAGGTTACACCCTCAAAGGCTCTATACCCTTTGGACTCTTTGAACCTATGTTCCTCATCTACTGTGCAATTGTCAAGAGCACCTTTTTTTTTTTTTTTCTCAGAAGCCACAGCTTGCTGTGTCCTGAACACTGTTTTTATTCTTTGAAACCTCATTTTCCTTTCCCACCTTCTGTTCTACACCTGTTACCATAGCAGTAGAGATACCTTGGCATGTTCTGCTGCTCAGCTGGTCAAAGGGGTTAGAACGAAGCCAGAATGCAGTGTGAAGGCTTCTTCCCGGGTTTGGTGACCAGTAGCCCTTCACCAACCTCAGTTCCCTGCCCCCTCAGCCACGTGGCTCTGCATAGCAGGGCAAAGGCCTCCCCACAGCACTTGGGCCATCACCTACTGCTTTTGTAGCTAGCCGCATGAGAACAAAGGGAGGTCTTAGGATTCATAAACAAGGAGCAGGGTACTTATTATTTGTAATGAACCTACCATTGATGGCATTGATTAGCACTGTTTTACCTATTTACCACGTGTCGCTTGCCCACCAGGAAAGCAGATATTGACTATGCCTAGTTAATGAGGCTCAATGTTAAGAGCAGAGCAGAGGGAAGAGGAAATAATCTCTCTGCCTATGTAGCTCTTGTAGACCGGGAATATTGATCAGCCAGTAGGCAATCACAGGGAAGAAAAGGAAGGGTGGAAAGGAAAGTGTAGATCTTTTTTGAGGGTGTCCCCTTGGCAATGAGCTAAGGGGACAGCGTTTGCAGTTAAGGATAGAGTGCTATGTGTATATTTCTGTCCCACTGAAACCTTGCCAAGAAAACAAACTTTTGGCTCATACTGGGTAACTCTGGCACAATCCTGAGTTTGGAATAACAACTAAAGAAATACTTCATATTTTTGATAACCCATCTGAAGGGTCTATAAACATAGCCCTCTACATACACCTTAGAGTTATTTCAAGAAGCTTATGTGGACCAGCTTGCATTCAATGAGACATCAGCAGAGGGGAATCGATGGCCAGAAATATACCTTCTCATATGATACCTCAAAGGTTTATAATTTATATTCCCCCTTGATGAGGAGGTATCCCCCACTTCTTCATGCCCCCCTCCTCTTTCTCTTTATTTTTTAAAGCAGTATTAGCTTCCTAGTGGAAAGCACGGGAATTTTCTGTATGGCTCCTTCCCCACATGTACACATATTCCTGTAGTATCATCGTCTTCACCAGACTGGTGCCTTGGCCAGTGGTTGATGAGGTTCTCAGAGGCAGTGTTGATACCCAGAGTCAACATTCACACTTGTTCTTGGTGGTGTCAGTCAGTGGGCCCAAACTAATGCATACTGACGTGTGTGCACTGTTATTGTAACATGCAGAAGGGAAGTTTTTTTCTCCTGTGTGTGTTGTTGTTATTACTGTACTTAGAAATTGAGTACAGGACCTCACTCACGCTAGCCAAGTGCTCTGCCAGTGAGCTGCACCTCAGGCCCCCAAATGAGGCTTCTTTCACTTGTAATTCTGAGGAGTCTATTTAATAACCCAGAGGGGTCTGGGAAGATGGAAGAGTGCTTGTTGCATGGTTCGTGCATATTTCCTGGTGTTACACCTGTGTGTGTGTCCCCCACAACAGGCTACGGCTCAGATGGAAGAACGTCTAAGGGAAATCATCACCAGCTACTCCCCAGACAATGTCCTCCCCTTGGCAGATGGGGTGCTGAGCTTCACCCACCATCAGATCATCGAGCTGGCTCGCGACTGTTTGGACAAGTCCCACCAGGGCCTCATCACGTCACGATACTTTCTTGAGCTGCAGCACAAGTTAGACAAGTTGCTCCAGGAGGTAAGAGCAAAGTGCCGTTCACGTGGCTCGCTTCTGATTTGTTTTGCCTTCCTTTTGGCAAAATATTTTCTTATGAAACCATTTGCTTATAAATAATTAGTGAAAAAAGAAAGTGGAGTTCACATTCCAGGAAAGCGTGTAGAGTGGGAAGGGGGACACACACAGGCACGCACAGCAAGTGTGCAAGCAAGCCTAAACTGCTTGCTACCTGCTGTGAGTTGGCTCTGGCCATTATGTCTAGTAGGAGAAAGTTAATGTAATCATCTTTAAGGGAACCTTGGGACCCAACGATCTATGACTCTAGGATAAGTGGATTGTGAAGGATTATTAAGCAGCCATTCCCCACCCCCACAACTTTCCCTATAAAATTATAAATTGCCCGAGTGTATGTGAGTTGCTTGATGGAGCTATCTAATTTTAATATCTAAAAAAGCTAAATGGAAAATTGCCGGCTTTTACTGGACTGTGTGTCCTATTAATTAACCTGCATGTGCTGTTGGGTAGTAAATGGCAACTTCTATTTTCCTGAGTATTAATTCTTCCTCTAACGAAATAGCCAATTTCCGAAATGACAGATAAACAGGGGATCCCATCCGTCTAACACGCTCATGCCCGGCTCCTGATAACACCTAGGAAGGGAAAGGAATGTGTCGGAGGAATAGCATTTAGTGTATGATACAGCTCTTCTGACTGAAGTTGATTGGCCACAGCCTACACGGGGAACCTATTTAACCTATATGTGGATTTATAGTGTTTATGTGTCTCATAGGGCATAAATTATATCCGTGTAAATGTAATCCTGACATTTTTCCCCTCTGAATGACTATAAGTAATCCCACTAAACTGGAGGCAAATACTAACATCCTACTTTTGAGCAACCCATCTGTCCTTCCCCCGACACGACTGAGTTCTGGCAGGATGAGAAGATGCCTCTCTGGCTGGCAGCTGCCATTTCCTCTTCTTTTCTCATCCAAGTTTCCCAGCAGCATTTTCACCATGGTTCTTCCCATTCCTCGCGCAGCACTAGGAAAGGGGTGCTCCGTAGATTGTCAGGGAGGGGGACATACAGCTTTCGGGCTTGCTGGTTACTAGTTGACTGTTTGACATAAACCAGTTCTGCCGTAAACTGAAGCGAAAAGGGAGGTGCATGGGAATGGCCATGTACCTGCGTATCCTGGCCATGTGCATTCACTGGGAAGACTGCTCAGGATTAGTCGTACTGAGCCCAGCACACACGGCACTGGTACACTGATGGTGATGCATGGACCAGCACTAGCCATGGACTGTACTTCTTCTGGAACATGAGGACTCTGCAGAGCTGTGTGTTTTTGTTTGTTTTATTTTGTTTTGCATACCTACAATGGTTTGCAACATGTAGAAGTTTCCAAATATTTTGTCCCCTGCATGACTTCTGAATGCCTCCCATGATACCGATGTCCTGCCCTTAGAATCCACTTTCAGTTTACTGGAGGAGGCCCCTTTTACTGCAGTGCCTACACCCATCTCCTTTCCATCCCTTAACTGTTTTACTTTCGTCTTGGTACCTCTCCATCCATTTCTTCCTGTTTCTTATGAGGGTTTCCTTCCCAGCTTCCATTTTCTATGAGTGCATTTTTTCCAATCTTACTGTGTTCCCCTGCTCCTCCCACGGCTGGTGATCTTGTTGTCTGTCTTGAATGACAGTCCCTTGGACTTTAGTGGCTTTCAATGCATATCGCAGAGCAGCAGCTTGTGGTCAGACTTAAGATTCATGTGTCTGCCTGCCTCTCAGAGAGCTTTGTATTTGGGTAGCCTTCCGGAGCAGTGGTGGGGAAACCCAACATGGCTCAAGTAACTTAGCACACTCTTAACTGGAGCTTTGAGTACTGAGGGCTTTGCCTCTGTCTTGGTTAAGGTTTCTATTGCTGTGAAGAGACACCATGGCCACGGCAGCTCTTATAAAGGAAACCATTTAATGGAGGTAGCAGCTTACAGTGCCAGATGTTTAGCGGCCACCCATGGTAGCATCATAAGGACTGGCTTAATCCTGTGTGTTCTCTTTCCTCTCTAGACAGTTCCTGAAGGCGGTAGATCCAATACCCAGAGTTACTTAGATGAAAATCCCCCCCTGTATTTTTGTTGATGTATGGCAGACATGGCAGGATTGTTTCATGGCAATTAAGAATAAATCTTAGCATTTCAAGGATCTTCTGAGTGGGCGGTGTGACAGATGAAAAAGGTTAATTTTTAGAGACATTTCTCTTTGAGCCGGAGAAGCACGTATACCAGTGGCCTAAAGCTTGTTGTTGGGAAGGAGTAAGGATGTTTTCTTATGCCTCTTTACAGATACAGTTTCTTTCCATCATTTACAACAGTTCAGTCTCCCTTTAGAGGCACACTTCCAGTATGAGCCCAGAGCCTGGAGCAAACCTGTCTGAGAGGAACATGCTCTTTTTAGGGAGAGCAGAGCTGTGGGAACATGCTGTGGCCTCTCTGGCAAGCTGTTGTCCCTTCCCAGATGTGACACTCTGAGCCCAGCAAGCCTGTCTCCTTACCGCTTTTCCATTGGCAATCTTAAGCATAACCCCAGGCGCAGATCCCTCTATGGCTTGAATGGCCTGATTTAACAGATGCCCTTTCAAGTCCCGGGGTTGAGGTCAATTTCAAATGAATGCTTTTATGTCTGCAGTCTCTTTTTCACTAAGGTGTGTTTAGCCAAAGAAGACAAAACACAAAGGAAACCCTAGCTCTCAAATCTGGGTCACAGGTCTTTCTCAATAGTGGCCGATACTTACAATACAGACTCAGGGACTCCTCTAGCGTCTTTGGAGCTGCCACAAGAAACCACGAAGCCACTTTCTTCTCATGCTGTGCCCCTTCACTGGGTGTTGCTTTAGTGAAGTTGGTCTTCCTGCACCAGTTTGGTAAATAAAATATTATTTGAGCTATTAGAGCTCATATGTCTTGCAGTAAGACATAGCTGGTAATTGTTAGAAGTTGGGATGTGTCATCATGTTTATGGGTTTTGAAAGGAAATTTTCAGTTTGAATTGGCCATTTCTCCTTTGGGGAGAACAACGGTGTACCCCAGTGTCCTCGAGAGTCATTGTGTTTGTGAATTCATAAGACAGCAATTAGTACAGCAACATCCCACTCCGGTGTCACCAAGGAGTTAGACAGGCTTTTTGTACGTTCTTTAGTTTATCTTTGGAGATCTGTGTTTCGTTAATGATGAACTACAAAAGGAAATACTCGTGGTAAAATACAAAATAATCATGGTATATTCCAAAATTCTTTTTTCTTGCAATAACAAATATTAGAAGAAAATTTAAAGATAGCTTGTGTTTGAGGTGAGGGTTTTTTTTTTTACCTAAAGATATAGAACATATTCTATAGTTATTTCCTCATTTTTATTTTCATGCAAGCTGTTGTTAGGATATTAGCTTAAATATGCAGTATATATGTTAGAATCATTTTTCTTAAGTTTTGTCTACAATTGGAGATAGGACTTGTCATTGGTGAATACCCCTAAGCTTGATAAAAAATGTTTCTTAATGTTTCTGAAATTATAACCTATGGCACCAGAAATGGATTAGTTTCTTTTCCTAAATCCTTCAAATACGTATCATCAAACCTTAAAATTTCTTATATTTTTGGTTGTGAACCTAGCCTTTAACGGCTGAGTGGGGAACAAGGGGGAGGGTGGAAGGGGAGAGGGGAGGAAGGAAAGGGAGTGGGGAAATGTATAGCTCAATAAGAACAATTGAAAATACAAACAAAACAAAAAGAACCTTAAAAGTTATGAGAGCCTTAAAAAACGAACATGAATGGTTTTCATTCAGATTTTTATCCCATACCAGCCTTAATATTGTATTGTTAGATTCCTTCAAATAATATTAAAAATGTCAGTGACAATTAACAAGTTGAGCCTTGCTGTTGCAATACTTACTGTGTTTAGGCAACATGTAAAATCAAATTTAGCACACACTTAAACCCATTCAGTGTGCCTGAGCTAAGTGCCTGTGTGTTATTTATTCCACAAGGGTCGTCGGATCTATGTGTCTATCAGAACATAAACAACACTCCTTAACATGTGCACTGGGACTGCACACATCCCAGAGGTGATAAAATAACTAACGTGCAGGTTCATCATACCGTCTGCATAAACTACATTCCATGAGCGCGTTAGGTGCCCGTGTTAGATGGCGAGGATAACAGAAACATCCCACATCTACCTTAGACATGTACATCCACAGTGTTGCATCGGCTGAGTCCACGCTCTTGCCCAGCTGCCTCTGCTGGCATCCTGTTCTTAGTGGGACATAAAACTAATGTCTCCTTCATTCATGGCTCATGTTAACAGGTCCTTATCCTTACATTTGATTTCTAAAAGATAATAAATCAAAGTTTTACAATTAAACTTTAGCTAATAGAGCTATTTTGTCGATGTCTGATAGTGTCCATTTATGTCAGAGATAATGCCTGTTGAAAGTGTTTTTTTTTAAGTCGCTTAATTTCTGATTTAAAAGAAATTACCTAATTAGCATGCTTTGCCGATTTTCTCTCCCATTTAGTGGAGCCCTCTGTATCATTTTTCTGTTCATTGCTTTTTCATAGGCCCATGATCGCTCCGAAAGTGGAGAACTGGCATTTATTAAACAGCTAGTCCGGAAGATCTTAATTGTTATTGCCCGCCCCGCTCGGCTGTTGGAGTGCTTGGTGAGTTGCCTGTAGATGTGACTGTACTATTTATTGTCAACTGTGGGAAGTAGCGACCATCCGGAAGCTCCAGTTCCATTGCACTTCAACCACGGGCGCTAAATAAAAAGAGTCAGGAGGGCCTACAACCTGTGAGTGCTCATGATGGCGTCCGTATGTGGCCCGTCTTCTCTGACTCTGAGAAGGCATCCTGGCAGCGGTGCGGTTATTATGCAGTAGTCAGATGGTATTCTGGTCAAACCTGCAGGATGATCAGACAGTAATATGCTTGACCTTAACCGTACGCCACCGCTCATTTAAACTGCTCACCATGCCTCATGTTTCTGGAGTTGCTAAGGTTCATCAGAGGGAAGTTGGAGATATGGTGAGCCATGCCTACAGCCAGCACTTTGAAAATGCATTGTGTTAGAATTACAGACTAGTTGACAGCCCATTTGAAAGACATCATCCAGATCAGGAGGGAGAGACTTTTAGACATTGGCTACCTTTAGTGTTTGTATCTTTTTGGTCAGTGATCATGTCTTCTTCTTCTTTTTTTTTTTTTTTCAATTTTGTTCTGGTTTTATGGTACTTAGAGATCAGTCAAATCTGTAAACAAAGTTGATTGTCTGGGCAGAAGAATTCTGTAAGGGCCTGTTAAGACAGTATTAAAATTGACTTTAACTTCTGCTGACGACTAATATCTCTCCGTGTGTGAGAGCTTCTGGCATCACTCACGATACGGAAGCGGTCGCAGGTGCTTTGGTTTCATCATCACTTTAATTAGCATTCATTGTGTTTTATGAAATGGAAATATTCATAGCTCCATAAATACATAAAAGTGCCTGATGAGACACAACAGGGGAGACTTTGGGGGAAAAGCACACCAGGCTGGGCATGGTGGCACACACACATACACACACACACACACACACACACACACACACACACACACACCTACCTCAGTAGTCTGCTACTCAGGAGACTAAGGTGGAAGGTTGGACCTCTTAAGTTAAGGAATCTGAGGCTGGCCCAGGCAACACACTGAGACCTCAGCTCATAAAGGAGCAACAGTAATGGAGCACAAGTTCTAATTGGTCTTAATAATAAAAACCTCGAGTCAGTTATGGGGTAAATGCTGAAAGATCAGAGAAGGAGCCAGCCACTACAGAGGCTTTATACCTCTACCGAATGCTTAGCCCAAAGGTGGCAAGATCCTGTCTCCATGAATCCTCAGACTGAATGCCTTGAGCTCCTGTCTCCTCCTAGCTTATATTCCTCTCTTCACCCACCCATACCCCTTCCTGTCTCCACCTCCCCAGTGCCGGGATTAAAGGCGTGTGACTCCCAAATACTGAGATTAATGGTGCAGGTCTTGCTTTGCACGATGAATAGACTTCAAATATAAAGTGAGATTTCTGTACTAGGTAAAGTCCTCTGCTTCCTCTTCATATGTAACTTTCAACCACATCAGCTTTGCTGTGAATAAGATGCAGGTAATAAAACTTCAGACCTATTTGACTCAAAAAAAAATATTTACTAATCTATGCTTGTCATCTGCCAGGAATTTGATCCTGAAGAATTTTACTACCTATTGGAAGCTGCAGAAGGCCATGCCAAAGAAGGCCAGGGAATCAAAACTGACATTCCCCGGTATATCATCAGCCAGCTGGGGCTCAATAAGGACCCTCTGGAAGGTGAGTGCTAGTAGAGTTGCCTTGTCCTTTCTCTGACCATGGCATCTAGAACTTCATAATGAGTCTTTGCTTTCCTTGTGTTGGATATCTCTATGAAAAAGTCCCCTTTGGGAAGCCCAGTTAGTATTTGAAAGACAGAGCCATCCTTGAGTACAGAGGAGGAAACGGACATGCCCCAGTGCGTGTCAGCTAGAGGATGAGCTGGCCTCTCCGGACTAGAGCCCTGCAGTCCTGAGAGTGCTTGTTGTTTGCTGGAGCACGTGGATTCCGTCTTCCCTGAGCCCTTCTTTTGCAAAGCTCAGTGGGCTCCCTCTGGAGAGCACTTTTAATTTTCCGAGTGTTTCTAAAAATCGTCATTCATTTAAAGTTGACATTTCACTTTAATCTAGGAGTAAAGCCGCTACAGTGGATGGCTTTAAATTGAGAGCAGCATTGGGAGGTACATTTTTAGCTTACTTATCTCAAGTAAGCAAGAAAAACCGTACTATGTACAAGAGAGCCAGTGGTCAAAAAAGAGCTCCTTTGAAAGCTTGTAAGAGGATGCATGGTTGATTCACATAAAGAAAGAAAAGTGTATTAAATTTAGGAAATCAGAAATGTTCTGAAGCAGTTTCTCAAAATATCTAATATTTTGATGTCCCCTCCCATCCTTTCTGGTTCACAGTTATATCATTGTTATATATTGTTATATTCAGCACTTGTGTTTTGGTATGTACAGCACTTAGTCTGCATACCAGCCCAAAGGACTCATAACCAGCCACTGACACCCCATTTCCAAATTGTCTTCCTGGTTCATTAAATTGAATTTGCAGTGTTTAGCTTGCCCAATTGTTTGTGATGGAGGTAAAGGTTGGTGCAGAGACTTTTCTCTTCTGTCCAAAGCTAGGGAGCCTTCGGCTTTCTGCCCTGCTCTATCCTGCTCTCCCTGCTTTGTTTGCTCTTGCGGACGTTGTATCTTTGCTTCTAGGGAAATGATGCATGCATTTCTGGGAGATAATGCCAGATAAATTTATATTGTACTGAAAGCGAACCACAGCAGATTCATCACTTACCGAGACTGGTGGCTGCCTTTCTGAAAAGTTCCCTGGGGAGAGATTTTCTCCCATGGCTTTTAAATTACCATCTTTACCTTTCAGAATCATGAGTCTTCAGAAACGGTTTAAATCAATGAAATAAAAAGGGCAGATGTTTAATGGTATTTAGATGAGTTTTAAAAAATCTCTTCAGGCATTACAAAATGATGGCTTAGCCTCCTGCCTCGAACGCTGACTCCTGGCTCCATCCCATTACTGCCCACTGTTTACAAATAATATGGATTTCCCAGATAACAGTTATTTAGCCGAAATTCTATTTAAAACAGAACCATCTTTTAATTTTTTTTTCTAAAACAATTGGAGAGCAGGGGCTGCCAGAGCCTGTTAGAGTGACTCTTCACGCGACATTGCTAAGGCTGCATCGGCCATTGTCTTGTCAGCCAGTGAGTCCTGTGCAGGTTTCCACCCTGGCAGTAAATGTCACTATAGGAAGAACTTTGGCACATGAATATGTGATGTTCTCTTATATATCTAAATAGATGTTTTTTTTTTTAAAAAAAAGTAGTGATCTTGACACATTTGAGTTGTGTAAATATATCCCTAGAAATTTTTCTTTACTCCAAATAATTTTCATGATTCATTCTGAGAATAGTTTTCCAATATATATTTTAATATTTAAAATGTGATGTCTCCAGGTAATTTGATGACAAACCCTGAGATACTTTTGCTTCCTTTTCTTCATAACATCAAAACAGACAAAGTAGGACTGTCCTTTGGTACACAGGAGTGAGGTCTAGGCCAGGCTGATAAGCTACGTTGTGTCTCCATAAAATTAAACAAGTCACAGTGGGGGAGGAGCGCCCTTCCATAGACGTGATCTCTGTGTGGGACAGCACAGTATCTGTGTATCAAATAGAAATCCCTGTAGCTAGCTCTGCTACCCAGTACCAGAGCTCATCTCATTGCTTGAGAGCCCCACAAACCAAGTCTGAGTATCTGCGGTGCCTGTCAAACTCAAGTCTGAGTCGTTCCTGTGACACTGAGAAAGCATGTGCTCTCAGCAGAGTTTTACTCAAATTTCACCTGTACCTAAAGTGGGGATGTTAGCACCACTGTCCAGCTGTTGCTGCAGGACCCGGAATTTGTACATTTTCCCCTAAAGGCGGCACTCCAGTGTGACTTCTCGTCTTCTCTCTGTTATGAATAATTGCTGCTCCCAGAAGATAGGAAATAAAGGCCCAAAAAGCAATCTTAAATGCTTACAAAACAGCTAAAATAAAATAAAATAAAACTATAACTTTTTGGTAACACATTCAGTTTTGAAAAATTAAAAATGCTTTTGGAGAAAATTCTTTCATAGTCCTTATTAATAAAACATGTCTTAAAGATAGTGTGAAGATGAACATTGAATAAATTAGGCTCACTCATTTACTTGTGTAAACTCAAGGATGCTCTCCAAGCCACAGGCTGAGCAATTAGACATTAGATGCCTTTGTCACTTTTAACTAGACCACCAGGGAAGTACTTAAGCTGGTGTCAAGCTTGGGCATCCAGCCCAGAATTGACTACTCTGAACAATGTAATTAATAAATAACAACCAACATTGAATGAACACTTAATTCTTATTAGTGACTACGCTAAGAGCATTGCATGCCATGGCACGCACACTACTCAGAAAAGCTCTGAGACATAATGTCGCTCGCATCTTTCAGAAGAACCTGCAGCTAAAAAGTCACTCAGCTAGGAAGTGGCAGCCCAAGTATTTTCATCCCCATCCCCAGGTACCCACCAGTGTAGTGGCATTTCCATTGTATTTTAAGAAATAAAGCCTGCCTGATGATGTGAGAGGAAAAGAGCCCTACTAGGCAGCCTTACAGACCAGGTTATGATAATACACACTTTTAATCCCAGTAGCCACGATGACACGCACTTTTAATCCCAGTAACCATAATGACAGGCATCTTTCATCCCGTAGCCACACTAGTTGCCATAGAAATCGGATGGTGCATGCCTTTAATCCCAGCCCTAGAGACGATTATGAGACAGGAAGAGACCGCTCTCAGAATGCAGTCTCAGTCTGAGATTCATGGAGGCAGGATCGCCATTTCAGACTGAGGTCCAGGTAGAAGCCAGTGGCTGGCTGTTTTGCTTTTCAGATCTTCAGGTTGAACCCAATTTCTGACCCGGAGTTTTTATTAATCGTGCTTCACAGCACCATTATCACCTCTGATGAACTGTACATTCTTCGTGTCCTGCAACCAAGAGTCGTCTCCAAACTGTAGCCAATGCATCTTTTCTGTGTGTTAAAGCCTGGGAAGGCTTGCCTCTCTTGGATTATAGACAAAACTGCCAGCTCACCCAAGGATTTGCAAGGTAGACCACGCTTGAGCCAGTGGCTGCTGCTCACTGGAGCAGAGGCCCAGTTGCCCATGCTCCCAGGTCTGGCTATTTATAAAACTGGAGATCTAGAGAAAGTGTTATGAGAACATGCTCAAAATGGCAGCTGCCATTCTTGACTTTTGGGCTGTAGTATGCATATTGGTGTAGACAGCAAAATGTTCTTTCTCTTTTTAAATAATGTTTTTGGCTTTGTCTCCTTATACAATTTCAATTTTTTTTCTTTTTCCTTTTTTTTTTTAAACTTAGAAATGGCTCAATTGGGGAATTATGATAGCGGGACAGCGGAAACACCAGAGACGGATGAATCACTGAGTGTCGTAAGTATCTTTCCTGATGCAATACCATGCCGGGTCTTCTGTTTCTTAGCATCTAGAGATTTTTGACTGTGTTAATTACTTTATTCTATAAATGTTTATTGTCTGTGGGCAAGGCACGAACATATAATTTTAGTGCCCCACTCCTAAGAAAAGGCAGAAATTTATAAAACGACATCATACACATCAAAATAGCAGCTATGAGAATGAATAACATCTGGGAAGAAAAGATGGCCATGAACTATGAGCTAGTAGATCATTCCATGAATAGATTTCAGAGCTGGCCAGTCTCCGAAGATTTTCCAAGGGCATGGCCTTTGAGCTGAAATGGGAAAAGGAATAGGAAGGACATGAAGGTACAGAGGCACACACCCTTCAGATGCAAGGTGGATCTAGGGCTAACAGCTAAGAAGACTCCAGAGCTGGAGAGCTTAAAGGAAACTAGTCAGTAGGGTCCTGCTCACATTTATCAGCTTGCTTTTTTTCTTTAGGTTTTTGAGACAGGGTTTCTCTGTGGCTTTAGAGCCGGTCCTGGAACTCGCTCCGTAGACCAGGCTGGCCTCAAACTCAGAGATCTACCTGTCTCTGCCTTCCAAGTGCTGGAACTAAAGGCAGGCGCCACCACCTCCTGGCAGGTTGCCCTCTTTTTAAGGATCGTGGGAAGCCACTGAGCAATGAAGGAGAGCATGTGTATGAGAGAGGAGGGAGTAAACAGGGAGATGACCTGGTCAGAGTCATGGCTTGAAAGCAAAAGGAATACAGGAATGCCAGTTAAGAGGCGGCACTGGTGGCACTGAGGAGAGTTCCTGATGACCGGGGACATTCTCCTAAGAAGTGAGCATCCTTAGAGAAGCCAGGATGAAGCCAAGTGGGTAGGAAGGTGGGAGCATGTTCTGTAGCCTGAGGTTTGAGAACCCAGACTCTAGATCCAGATTGCCTTGATTTGAAAACGAACGACCTCTTACAAAGTGTGCATACTAGTCAGGGGAAGGAGTTCTCTGAGCCCCAGCTTCTCAGTCTGGATAAAAAAGCTAGATGAAATGTCCCATGGGCAGTGGCCAGGGAAGTGTCCCATAGTTAAGTGCTAATTGACAGTTGCTATGCTAATTTCATTATCATAACTGTTACAGTTGGGATGTGTTGAAACTGCAGTTCCTTTGAAATTTCTAAGAACCATTAAACTGGTGATTGGAGTCTGCAGTACTCGGGCTTGGAGGGAGATCTTTCCAGTGGCAGATCCGAGTGATTTCATCATCAGTGATGGGAAGGATGAGAGGGCCTGTGCAGAACCATCAAGTGGTCCCCAGCTTGAAATGCTTCCAGAGAGGAAACCAGGGAAGTGGATGAAGTCATGATAAGATTTAGGTCCTATAGCCAGAGGCTAAGAGGAAGTGCAAGAGACTGGAGGCTGTTTGGATTGAGGAGGTCAAGTAGCCCTAAGGCCAGGGACTGGTTCTGTTTTCCAAGTAGACGTGACGGAATAAGGGAAGAGCTGAAGTAATGTAAGAAGATGAGGAGTTGGTGTGCAAGCCTTCCAAAGATGAGCAGAGTGCTGGGGGAAGAGATGCCTTCCTGACAGGAGAGACTTGTGCATACCCCAACATCATGGCGTCTTACAGAATGATGGAGAGGGAATTCTGGACTCGGAGGAGCTAAGCAGCTGCTGAGATGAATGAGGCACAAGAGACTTACTCAAAGCGACAAGGTTATTCCTGTTCATTAAGCTAAACTGTTTAGAGAGCTGTCATTTAGAATGGCGGTATTTAAGACATAGTAAGAGTTCTGGAAAACATGAGTAGGCGTTCCACATCTAAGAAACTGTCACCTGCCATCTGTAGAGTGCCACAGAGTGAAAAAGATAAGGTCTGGTCAGGATTGGGGAGTACACTGAGTGAAAAAAATAAGGTCTGGTCAGGATTGGGGAGTCCACTGAATGAAAAAGATACGGTCTGGTCAGGATTGGGGAGTCCACTGAATGAAAAAGATACGGTCTGGTCAGGAATGGGGAGTCCGCATTCTCCCCTAGCACAGGTGACAGCTGTCCTGGCCTTTTCTGAATGAAAGCAGAGGGAAGGTTTGACATTTTAGACTTAGCATTAAAATGCAGAACCAGGATGAAACTTAAGTTTCTGAAGCCTTCACACGTATTCTTTTGGCATCACGGACTTGCTTAAATGAAGCTACTAGGGACTCGCTAGGAGCCGCAGCTCAGTTGCTGCTGGGGCAGCGAGATCCTTGGAGCTGGTCCCAGGTCCGCTATTGAGAACACCATAGTCTGCGGGTTAAGCACCACATTATGGTCATTGTCTCCAAATCGAAACTGCATTTTAACTGTTCACATTCTCTTCCCCAGAGCTCAAATACTTCCCTGAGACTTCGAAGGAAACCCCGAGAGAGTGATTTTGAAACAATTAAATTGATCAGCAATGGAGCCTATGGGTGAGTAATCCTAGCAAGGCCCTCTAGCATATTGCAGCGAACCTGAGTATGACATTTGGTTTCTACTTTTACCTTATGCTTGGTAGATGCTGTCGGGGACTGATGTTTTAGAAGGCTACTTCTTTCCCCTTGGGTATAACATGAAGCCAGAGTCACTTCTGAAGACCCAACTAAAGACATAGTTGATGACCCAGGACTTATTTTAGAAGATCGGAAAGATTTTATAAAGTAGAAGAAAAATGTTCTATATTCCTGTTTCTATGACTAAATCTGTGCTTGTTGCTGAAAGGCATTTGGCTCTTGGTTGATATCATACGTGTTATATATTGTGTGAAACACGCCACACACATGTGACTTCATATACTAGCATGTTTATTAAATTGGATAAACCACTAAAACCACAGATAGCATTTGTTCCTTGATCCATTTTTATTTCTGAAGGAAGAGAGGTATGCTCTGGAGTCATCCAAATGTCTTCAAAACACGTTCTCACTCTCTAGTGGGCACTAAATTCCTGTCACCCCCCCAATTCTTAGTATCCCTTTTCATAACGGGTTTTCTTTTCTCAAAAATTTCTATACAAGGTCTCACATAATCCAGGCTGACCTTGAACTTACTATATAGTTGAGGATGACCTTGAATTCCTGACCCTTCTGTTTCTACCTTCTGAGTGCCAGGATTAGAGGGCTTGCGTCCCTACTGCTTTTCCAACATTTTTTTATTATTTTTTTGTGTGTTTTATCTGTTGACATGCACTTCACACACATGGTACACTTCTGTACCCTGTTACACACTAGTTTTTCGGTATCTGTGAAACGGTGTCACCATAGTTAGTGTTTTCATGTTTTTAAACATTTACTGTTTTTCTCTTCTGGGAACCATTGATACCCTCTTGTTGAATTCCTTGATCCATTTCTATAGGCCAGGGGTTCTTAACCCATGATTCATGACCCATTGGGAGTCAAATGACCCTTTTGCAGGGGTCGAAGATCAGATATTCTGTCTATTGGATATTTACATTATGATTCATAATGTTTACCCCCACATGAAAAACTGTATTAAAGGGACGAAGCCTAGGAAGGTTGAGCACCACTGCAATAGACAGTTTCCTTCCCAGGCTGTAGAGTAAATACTAACCACAGCAAATTGTAAATAGTAAATTCTGAGTTACCAGTAAGTAGTATAGAAGGGCAATTAACATGGAAACTATGACCTAATCCATTTTAGATTCCCCAAGAATTCTATCTTAATTAAGTATTAATCCCAATTCCATCTGTATATGAAGAGCAATAAATTATCCCTGAGACATTTATTGTCATTTATCCACCGAGGAGCAGATGAGAAAGTGGTTTTTATTGTGCCGCAAGGGATGTTTCTCCTAAGTGGTTTTTCACCTCTAATATTTTCCACACCATTAACTTAGCAAAGAACTTAAATATTTGTGAGCCCTCCCTATGCCTCACTGGCTTTCAGGATTATGTCAAATGGCATGTTTCCTGATGTAGCCCATGAATGCTTTTACATGTTATCTTTTTGCAATATTTGCTTTCCTCACTGAAAGTTTTCTAGCATGCAATTTTATATGCCTTTCCTTTGTTTATTGCAGCTTGTTTTTTTTTTTTTTTTTTTAAATAATCTTTCTGGAAGAAGCCAGCAGGTTGATCTTGCAGGCACAGGGTTGGAGCACTGCTCAGCTCTTTTTCAGCAGTGAAATGAATTCTGGAGTAAGATATTCTGAGAAGCAAGACTTTTGTAAATCTTGGTCATGTTTCTTAGCAGTATTTGGAGTTCTAATTGGTTGAGTAAACTCATTTGTAGTGCAATTAAACCACTGTATAGTAGATGAGGTATATCACACTTTGGGGAATGGTGGGGAATATACAAGAAGTTAAACAAGCTGTGAATTGTAAACACCCAGGATGCAGGCCAAGTCATTAATGGGCTCACAGGCTGCCCGTCGGAGCCTTTGCTGATCAGCCAGAACCACTTTCCTCTCTTCTCTTCTTGGATGTAATATCTCATTACATTTCTGACAGATTTCCTTTCTATCTGAATTATTTCTAGTTTAAAATTGGAATGGAGCTACCCCTGTCAGTTCAACTAGCCATGATGCTTTCTTCTATCTAGATGAACAAATAGACCCTTAGATGGGTCGAGGATCTCGGCTCTTCCTCTTGTCTTGGGTATCTGTGTAGCAGGGCATCACTATATACATCAGTGACTCAGAGAAACACAGATAGACTGTGTCCTCGCCAACTGCTGCTGGCGATAGGCGCTAACCCTCTCATGATAAAAGCATGGTAAGACACACAGCACTGTCTTGTTATGCTTGCTGTCCATACGTGTGATCATGCCATAGTACTCTTTGAAGATGGAAGCTGGTAATCCTCCTTTCATCTGGCCTCTGTCTGTGTTCTCTGTGCAAGAGCCTGGTGAGGTTGTTGATATCTGTGGAAGAGGCTCTCAGGGTCACAGAGCCTCCTGCAGAGTTCTCCTCTCCTTCCAAGTGTCCCTGATTAAAACTTTCTGTTATCCCAGTTGAGGAATAAAGATCTAACTTCTTTCTATTGAATATTGATTGGCTTTCTAACCCATGACCTCAAATGTTTTTAGAGATTTTTCGCCCATTTGGATTAGCCCAGGCTGGCCTCCAATTTGCCATGTAGAGCAGACTGGCTTTGAACCCCTGATCCTCCTATTACCGGTGTGTGCCACTACACACAGCTAAAAGAATAACGTGGACTCGGTTGTTGAAACACTTGATGTTGCAACAGTTCTCCCCGATTTTACTTTTCTTTTCGAGCTGGGTCCACACTGTTCTCTCACCCCTCCAGGGTCAGAGACATTGACTAGTAAGAGCCATGGGGGCCAGCCGACACACAGCTGTTCGCACATGCTATGATCGCCCTTCCTTTCTATGTCCCATTGTGTTTTCCTGCTTACACTTATGGATCTGCTGGCTCTCATATGTGCACTGGGCTTTCAGAGTCATGCTTGCTGAGGCAGGTGCTCGCTGGGTTTCAGGGACCCTCTCCCATGCCTTACTTCACTTACCTTACATAGGCAGAGACACATCTGGCTCCTGGAGGGCAAAGATCTCCAGATGCCTCCCCACGATGTCATTTCCCACTCTCGGGCTTACCTGTGGCGGAAGAAGCAGAATATCCTTGTCCAACCAAGCAATGCTGGGGGCCAGGAAACAAATAGAGAGCCTTAGCAGACAGTGCAGTGCTGGGTCATTAGGACATTCAGAGTGCATTCAACAGTGTTAGTTGTTCATCAGTTGGTCTCTTTCTCAAGGTCTTGCTCTCTGCTGATGAAAGAAGATCTAGAACATTGCCATATAGCAAAAGATAACAGATGTATGTGGCAGATACAGTTACTACTAAATAAATTTTAGCAATAAGAATAATACTCCAAAAGCAAAACAGAAATATAAGAACATAAAATAGAGACCAAGGATATCTCCCCATGGTAGATTCCTTGCCTGAAATGTTCAAGGCCCCATGATCAGTGACCAACATAGCAGAAATGACCTACAAGTCCTCAACCACAAGACTTTGAGCAACAGCAAATCTTAAGTCCTCCAGCAGCTTGATCAATACTTGGTTAAAAATCAAAGCGTCAACCTCATGATAGTTTCAGTGTCAAATTCAGAGTACAGGTCTGAGGGTCCTCTGCACTGAGCTTAATGTGAAATAGTGAAGGAAAAGCTGGAAGGCAAGTTACGGTCTAGGTGACTTGGAAGACGAGGTAAGCTGTTATAAAAAAGGGATCATTTTTGTGTTACTATTTCAACTTGATTTTATTTAAAAATAGATCCCTCATTTCAGAAATCCATTTCAATAGCAAAGGTTCACCAGTGTGTATCATATTTGGGGGGTGGCCAAGTCATTTTCCGTACTCCTCTGTGACTGTTTCCATATTCTGTCGCCATCATGATTAGACGCCGCTTTCAATATCTGGACTTTTTATTTTATCCCAACCAGTGATTTTAAGAGGGAGATTACAGTAGAAGCTTTTCATCAGATTTAGAGCTATGTACTAGCCGGATCATTAATTTAAAAGTTGCTAATAATAGGGAATTTTTAGAAAACATGTATGCTAAACATTTAAGTTTAACCTGCACGTGTATATTGTCTTTAGGTTTTTGAGGCCTTTGAAGACAGTTGATATGAGCTGTATTTAGAGCGCATGGGTTCTGCTTCCCAGCTTTGAAGGTGAAGCTGAGATTTGGGGTAGTCTGAGTGTTGGCCTCTGAATGTCTTGTCAGCTTTTCGAAAGTTCACTCCCACTGAAACCAATAGGAATTTTATTGAGTCATCTGCATCTTTTGAAACCTTCCAAAACACTTATTAGTGACACAGAGCCTCTGGTTGTCATGGTTACACTTCATTGGCTACTTAGTTACTAGCTACTTTTCTCTTTGCTGCCACCAAAGAGTGAGGAAAGTACCTGAAGGAGGGAGGATTTGTTCATGTTCCTTAGAGGCTCAGTCCCGCATGGCAGGGGAGGTATGGGTAACTGAACTCCTTCCATACTGGCAGCAGCTTGCCGCACACGTGCTACCTCTTGCATAAACCAGGAAGCAGACACCACCTCCGATCCATCCAATCACCCTCTTTCCTCAAGGCTCCACGATCTCCCCACACACCACCACCTTCTGGGGACCGGGTGGTCAAACACTAATCTGTGAGGATTTTTAACATTAAAATCATAACTATTGCTTTACCTGTTTATCTGTATTAGCTAATCTTTTTAATGGAGTCTTATGGAGCTCATGTGGTTTTGCTTTATGGTGAGAACCAAAGTAGCAAGAGGCTCAGTGGGTCATTTTGAGGAGGGTCACAAAGAGACCTTCCTTTGTATCATAAAGTAAACGAAAAACTAGGAAACCAAGTAAATGAAGAAAGGGAGCAAGGCCAAAGACAATATAGAAGCACAGATGTGTGACACGGTGAACAAAGAAAAGACAGGGATATGATGAAAATATAAAAGAGGTGGGAGAGAAAAGACAGTCCCTAGTTGAACACCATATGTATGGAATGAGATTTGAATATACTGAGACTTATGTCAGTGCCCCGAATGCCTACTGGTTCAGTAGAGAGCGAAGCGTCTCAGCCTTCTTTACAACCAGCCATCCATTGCTTAGAGAAACTGAGCTCGCTGGTGGAAAACACATCTAAGTTCACATAGCTCCTTGTTTTGGAAGGCATATCAATTGTGTGTGTGTGTGCGTGTGTGTGTGTACATATGTATGTATAATTGCAAGGATCAGTGGCTTTTTAGATAAACTACTTATTTAATTAATGCCTTTGTTATCAGAACAGCATGTCCAGTCTTAGTGGTCCTTTAGGTCCTTTAGGGAATCACTTACTTGAGCACTGCCTTTGGAAGGTCAAAGCTGCCCTTCTGTGAAAATAAGTGGAATGACTTGTAAGGCCTGGGCCTTTTCCTTGTTGCTCATTTCTTAGTGGGGTTTTTTAGGACTCCTGCCCCTAAGTATTCCTTTCTCCAAGGTCATCCTAGGCCTGAGGAGCTTCCATGTCTTTCTAGAGGTGTCTGGACCAGGCCATAGCAAAGACCAGGTGTGGCCTAGTCTGTTCATTTTATACTGTAAAGGGCTTCATAGCTTGGCCAGGAGAGACATACGCTCCCTCACTGTCCCTCCCCTGTTAGGTTGGGAGATGTATTTGCTGCTGGAGTTCATAGAGGGTGTGCGTGAGGAGTCTACAGTGACGGAAGAATGCTGCTCTTGGTTGCAGAACAATCTCAAATATCCTCGTACACACTTCTCATTTATCTGGAGATTCCATGGGAAGTAATTACTCTCAATTGGAGACCAGCGTCTCTAAGAAGCTGTGGTCCTCTTTGCAGATCCCAAGGGTATCATTTAGAAAATTACTGCTTTAGTCAGTCCAGAAAACGTGCCTAACATATGTCTAATGCTAGAAAGGACGTTGCTCGTGATCTGTGTGTAATTTTGTTAATTCTTTCCAGTTCTGATTTATATATCGGATTTTGTTTTGTTTGTGGAAAAACTGAAAACATCAGCTAAGCTCTTGAGAAATAGCTCACTCTGGGGACTGTCTGCCCCCTTTTGGAGCAGCAAAGGCAAATTTGATGCTTTATGTATGATCTTTATTAAAGGATTTTTTTTTTTTAGAAAGTCAATCTAACCAAAGGACTTTGGCCTAGAATGGGATGTTTCCAAGTCACCAGCTCAGCTATGGCACCTTAGTTTGAGCTGTTATAAACCCCAAAAGCGTGGGGCTTGTGGGGCTTGTGTATCCCATGAGCATCCTTACCTTTTGTTTTCCTGTACTCCATTTTAGGGCGGTCTACTTTGTTCGGCATAAAGAATCCCGGCAGAGGTTTGCCATGAAGAAGATCAATAAACAGAACCTCATCCTTCGGAACCAGATCCAGCAGGCCTTAGTGGAACGTGACATCCTCACCTTCGCGGAGAACCCCTTCGTGGTCAGCATGTATTGCTCCTTTGAAACAAGACGCCAACTGTGCATGGTCATGGAGTATGTAGAAGGTACATGGCTCTCGCACGCACACAGCACAGGGCCTACACCCAGGTGTCCTTGCCGCTGAAGCTGCCTTTGTACCACATAACAGCTATCCCCACCTAGGAACTGAAACCAGCCATGAGATGGCTGAATTCCCAGGCATTATCTTCTGGTAATTGCTCATAAAATGCCTGTGACTATAGCAAAGGGGAAATTAGTGTTATTTGGGAAAAGGTTGTTTTCTTTTTTAATAGCTTTTAATCCTAACTGCCTCCCTGCAATTGGTCATTAAAGTTGGAATATAGGTGATAGGACTTTTTCTTCCCACTTCCTTTTATCACACATCATAAAACCTGTTCATCGTAATTAGTCTTCTTAAAAAGTACATTTCAAATACATCCCTTTTAGCCTATGGTAGGAAATTAAAAATCCAGCCAGTATTCCCAGGCTTCACATTTCCCCAGTCTTCTGTCTTTTTAAACAGACAATCTTCTTTATAGCCAAGCAGGTCTCAAACTTTATAATTTTTCTGCCTCAGTCTCTTGAGTGCTAGGGTTACTGGCATGTCCGAACTACCATGCCCAAGCCTGCTCAACAGTTTGTGGTGTGCATTTTAAATGTTCAAAGTAATATCTCTCTCTCTCTCTCTCTCTCTCTCTCTCTCTCTCTCTCTCTCTCTCTCTCTCTCTCTCCATTAAATTTCTGAGACTTTCCATCCACCCTCATCATTGTCGACATAAAGTTAGTAAATAGGTCAGCAGAGTCATGAACCCTCCTCTCTGTGGTTTAAACTCTGATCTGTATTTGAAGGAATACCCTCACTGTAAATCTCTAAGAAATAGTAGAGATTTTTACTTAAACCTTTCCTGTCTTGCAGCTAAGGGGATTGACAGCCAAGAAAGGGAACTGAGTACTAGACAGAGCCCAGTTTGCCTGAGTTCCATCCATTGTTCTTCCTACCACCCCAGCAGCTTGCTTCTGAACTGTTGTGGTTGTTGCTATAGTGACTCTTTATCACATTTGATATGTGTGAGGCCGTGTCCTCATTCCTTGTCACAGAAAGAGTCTCAAATAAATAATCCTATCAAGAAGTGGTTCTCAACCTTCCTCATGCAGCAACCCTTTAATACAGCTCCTCATGTTGTGGTGACCCCCCATCATAAAATTATTTTATTGCCACTTCATAACTATAATTTTGCTACTGTTAGGAATCATTTACATTAGCTGATATGTAACCTCTGTGAAAGGGTTGTTCCACCCCAAAGGAGTTGAGAGCCTCTGCTGTAAAAGGGTGACGTGTCTCACCTGACATCACACTGAAGTAAGCAAGACCACCAAAATCATTTGCCTAAGAGCTCTCAGCTGCTCAGGGCCAAGAGGCATCCACCCCGGCCATCTAATTCTAGCATCTGTGTTTTACACCGGTAAATTGTAAATTAGTACTATCATCACGAATGCTGCTAGAGGTTACCAGAACACAGTTCACTACAGAGTCAGACTGCTTTCTTCACTCCGCAGCTTCATGAGAAACATGACGCCTTCACAAAGCCTCCTCTTAGGAAGGCGATCCTTTTGCTTTGAAGTTCCGTAGTCTACAGCACTAGTCTTCATTAATCCTGCTTGATGCTGTTCTTACTGAGTTTATGTCTTGTGTTTCACAGGGGGAGACTGTGCAACCTTAATGAAAAACATGGGTCCTCTCCCAGTTGATATGGCCAGGATGTACTTTGCTGAGACGGTCTTGGCCTTGGAGTACCTGCATAATTATGGCATTGTGCACAGGGATTTGAAGCCGGACAAGTATGTGCACTGATAAAACAAATGTCTTCTTTTACATAATACTGAACAGCTTCTTCTGCCTGAAGTGTTTTAAGGCTATTTGCACGTTTCAAAAAATTCTCTTTAATATAAAATATGAGTTATTTTCATAGTAACTTAATGGTAATTTTTATACAATCTTTGAAAGAGACTAGTGTTTACAATGAGAACTTATGAGAAATAGGGAAAATGACTCCAAAGCTAGAATTAATTTCCTTTTTATCATATAATCTTTGAACAGTGACGTAGAATAGTGCTGTCTTCTGGCATGTTTGGTATTTGGCATCATACTTAGGTGAGCCATGGCCATATACGTGTTATGATATTCTATTTCACTCATACTTGGTTAGTTTGGAGTTCATTGTAGACTATGATTGGAGATGTGGGTAGATTTTCCCAAGCTGTTCATCTTGGCATCGTGTATGGAATATTCCATGCTTTCTGCACTGATGAGAGGTGCTGCTAAGTGTGTTGAAAAGTGTGTGACAAACTAAGGTCATGCTCATCAGAAAGCTTGGAAAACCAGGGAAGGGGAAGAACAATTTCATACACAACTGTTAGAATCTTGGCGTAATTCCTTTTAGTAGCTTTGTTTATCTGTTTTTGTTTGTTTGAGATAGGGTCTCTCTATATAGCCATGGGTTTCCTAGAACTCACTATATGGACCAGGCTATTCCCATACTCAGAGATCCACCTGCCTCTGCCTCCCGAGTGCTAGGATTAAAGGCGTGCTCCACCACCACGCTCACTTTCTAGGAGCTCCTTAAAAATCCTCTATTACTTTTACTTTTTAAATTGAGATAATGGTATTTTTTCACTTACAGTGAAATCTTTTAATATATTCAAATATAAATTCTTTGCATGAACTAATAAACCCAGGCTTTGTAAGTTGAAGTTCAAATGAAAGCTGGAAGTTGAAATATGAAAAACTATGGGTTTTTTTTGTCCAGGTTTTTTTTTTTTTAATCTGCATCTCCTTTTAGTCATGAATGGATTACTTGCCTAAATTCCTGGTGTATGCTGTAGGATTGTGGATTATTTCTTCTCTGTTTTCTTATTTTGAAAATGGAAAGAGATGGCTGGAAAGGTGGCTCGGTGATCATGAGTACTGATGTTACAGAGAACCTGAGTTTGGTTCCCAGCATCCTTATTAGGTGGCTCACTCTTCCACCTCTATCCTTATGGGCTCCAATGCCCTCTTTTGGACTCCATGGGCAACCTTATTCACATGTACACGACCACCCCCTCCCCCATACACACACAAATACACATAACTTTAAAAATAAAGTAAATCTGACATCAGGCACAATCAGGTGGTATGGCCATAGATGGAAATGAATATGAAAATGGAAAGGAACCAGCGTTCCATGCTTAAGGTTTTAGAGTATCTGAGTGTTGCGAAAATGCTGATATTATATGTGATTGCTCCACCACATACAGCAGAACCTTAGCTCTGGCCCTGAATTATGTTCTGAATTATGTCCAGCTCTCAAAGGCCAGTACTCTATGGTGTTGCCCAATGCCCTCTCTTACCAGACTTCATTTTACAGTATGGTTGATGTATTAGAAACTAAAGGGGGAAAGAGGGGGACCTAAAACCACGGCATTTGCTTTAAAGTGATTGTCGTGCTCTCTGCCCTCCTGTCCCCCAGCCTGTTGGTCACCTCCATGGGGCACATAAAGCTGACCGATTTCGGCTTATCTAAAGTGGGGCTGATGAGCATGACCACCAATCTCTATGAAGGTCACATTGAGAAGGATGCCCGAGAGTTCCTAGATAAACAGGTAAGCTTGGCGGCGGCTCTGTCTGTGGAGAGATAGAAAGCTTACCGCAGCCAGTGAATTCAGAATCCACCTGCGTAGGCTCTCTCCACATTAGTGCTGGTGTTTGGATGTCTGTATAAGCCTCGCATTTAATAAAGTGCAAACTGTACCCATCTGTCTCCCCGGGCCTCCCTGAACTGTCCGCTCCCCCTACATTCCTCCCCTAGCATTAAGGTCTATTAGCAAGATGAACGGTCTAATTGCGCACGAGTGAGAGGGTGAGAGAGACAAATGGAAAACTGTTTTTGTAAGGGATTCAGGAGTCTCAATAGAGTACTCGTGGAGCTCATGATGCATTGCGCAATCTCGGCTGCTAAAATCCGAGCCATGGCCCATTTCCTTTTAAGCATGCCTCATTACCATGTGCCCACAATCTGTTCATTGTGAAGTTACTTAAGGTAAACCCATCGCAACTGCCATGCCTTTCTGATAGAACCACAGTGAGCATCAGTTCGGTTCATAATTGAGCTACCTTTAATAGTGACAGATTAAATATGCAGTATTATTTTTCAATGTAAAAAAGCAGTTCTTAGTATTGTATAAAGCTCTGCACAGGTTAGGTTTGCAGTTTGAAACTAAGCATCATAAATAGGGTTTTTGTCATTATAATGTCTGTTCCTGAGGTCGCTGTCCATGTGTTTCCTTGTAGGTAAGCAGGTGTATTTGAGGCAGAATAATTGTTTAGTCATCTTGTTCGTTTCAATTCATGTTTAATTCTCCAATTATTCTAATATTGCAATTTCACTTTAGGTGTGTGGTACACCTGAATACATTGCCCCCGAGGTGATTCTGAGACAGGGCTATGGGAAGCCTGTGGACTGGTGGGCCATGGGCATTATCCTCTATGAATTTCTGGTTGGATGTGTGCCTTTCTTTGGAGACACTCCAGAAGAGCTATTTGGACAAGTCATCAGTGGTAAATATCAAGACTTATCTTTACGTCACTACTGGGAAACAGCTACTTAATGTAAATCTGTTGTGTGTCACTAAAATGTTAACCTTTATCAAACATTGGAGCCAACAAATTAAAAGAACTCACTTATCGAAACACACAATGACTCTCGCGTTCCCGAGAGAGTGATGTGTGTTGAAATTGATCTGAGGAAGTTTTATTAACATGGAATTTGGAAACGTGAGAGTGGTGTGTTCAACTTCCAATTGTCTACTACTTTATCCAAAAGCAATTGGTGTGGGATTTACAAATGCTTTCATTGTTAGCTGGTCTTCATTTTCGTAATAGGAAAAGTAGCACCAGGGAAGAAAAGGTTAATGTGGGCAACATTTACATAAATGGGAAAAATGGCTAATGGCGCAATGAAGAAATTCGCAAACATGTAATAAACCCTAAAACAAATGTCTACCAAATAATAAATAATGACAATGGGAAGGCAGGAAATTGAATCTGCAGATTGTTAATGCTTTCGCTGGTCGTTGTGATGTGTAATGTTATTTCTATAGCAGCTGTTCATCTTTCATTTAAAATTCAATAACCTTTAGATCTTGACCTGCACGCTGACCCTAACTATTGTCATGCAGCATGTGGCTCACCTAAATGATAATTAAATAGTGGCCATTGCTCCCCTTCCTTCTGATTTTATAAATTCCCTCAATGCACAGATGACAGAAAAGACTTCTCTACCTGAAAGGTTATTTCCGATATCCCCATCAGCCACCTCTGCTCCACCCTGCACTGCACTTATGACAGCCAGCAATGGAAACGGGGTAAATTCATTTTGCTCATGAAAAGTCCTTAATCGTACTATTATTTTCTGACATGGGCTTTGCAAGCCAGGCATATTTGTAAACTTTAACAGAGTAGATTTGTTGAATTGCCTGCAGCCTGAAAGCCCTTTCTACAGTATCAGAGCTGTTTATGGATTTATAACTAGGCTGTTTTCTGATAGACCAAGGCCTGAATGGCAAGGGGAATCAACTGTTTAATTAACACAAGCAGCAAACGCTGGCTTTGTTCTTGATGCCTTACGGCTCTGATGCATATTCATGATTTATTTTCCAAATCAGATTTAAACTGCAGCTGAGGAAGCTAGAGGCAGGCGCACACAAAAATAACTCATGTTTTTATTGCATCTCCATACGCACGAGCACGCATACCTATCTCCAGGCAAACTCTTTTAGAACAAGAATGAAGTCTAATATATCTGACGGACTTTAAATACTCCCTTTACTATGATTTCCCTGGGTTTTTCTCTTCTTCAGCCTTCACATTTGGACTTTACCTTTGTCTTTAGAAATACTTTCTGCTCAATCACCTTTTCCTACGTGGAGCTAAAGAACTGGGTGGCCAGGACCAAATTCTCAGCTTAGGCTAGTGAGAAAATCTTACATTTGGATGGTCCCCAGTGGGTAAGCCCTTGACACTGAGCTGATCAGTTTCTGTTTTATTAAATCTTCCTAAGAAGCAGAAGGAGTGACTTGTGCGGGGCCATTTCTGTCACTGGAAATAAATGAATGATGGTTTTGTCAAGGAATAAAGTAGATGATAGGTTCTATTTGTTGAAATAACTAATCTTCCTTAACTTTGGGGGGGGAAAAAAAGGTGCTGTTTGTACCTTGTAAAATAATATTGTCCGAACTTGGCCATGTAGAAGTCAACTGAAGATCTTAAAATGCAGGTTTGGGTTCAGTGTGTCCGGGATGGTGCCCAGGAGTCTGCATGTCTGACAGCCCTCCTGGGGATGTTTGGGCTGGGGGAACTAGACTACCCTTTGAGCGATAAAGCTATAGACAACTTTTCTTCCTTCCAGATGAAATCAACTGGCCAGAAAAGGATGAGGCCCCTCCTCCAGATGCCCAGGATCTGATTACATTGCTTCTCAGGCAGAATCCGCTGGAGAGGCTGGGAACAGGTTAGAGAGCATGTGTGTTGCTTTTGCCAATATACAAGAAATAATGTTCTCTGGAGCAATCTGAGGCTTTTGCTAATGTTTTCTGTGTAGGCAACATCTGTTAGTTGATGTAGGACATAGCTGCAGCACATTAGAGCAATATTATTTGGTGTGTGTGTGTGTGATTTAGAACAGCATATACACTAGGATAGGTAGCTAGTCTGTGTTTTTGTGTTTTGCGAAGCTGAAACTCTTAATTTGCTTCAGTAAATGCATCACCAGGGCATGTGCCAATCTTCTCCCGAAAAAAGTGCGTCATTGATAACTGGGAATGTGTGTGGTGCTCTTTTTTGGTTATGTTTTTTAACATACATTTCACGAGGATTGGACCCAGCAGGCTTCTATCCACAGCCTTTGAAATTGGTTATCAGTTCTCCAGCTGATGGCTAGAAATGAGGGTCTGGGGCTGAGCCATGCTGTTCTATCATGGTGCTCAGCACCATGACCCAAGAAAGGGAATTAAACCATTGCCTTTGAAGATAGACAAGATAGTCAGTTTGTTTCTTGAGAATATCCCCCCCCTCCAGCTTTACAACCGGCAGTTATGTGCTTCCTTCCACCACTACCTCGCGTTCCCCTCACCCTGATATTCTGGATAGACACACTTTAGACATACCGTGTCTGCCTATCTTAGTAAGACAAAAATGTTAAATGTAAATGCACATACTCTAGACAGGAACCAGTGGTTTTATCAGTGAAAATTGTTAGTTTGATGGGGTCATTCTATTCTGAAGTCTCATTATAGTCTGAAGTTTCATTCTATTCCATTGTAGTAGAAATATCAGGAAAGGCTGAAGCCATCATTTCCTCCTCCCGTGTTTTCCACAACAACCATTTGTGATGATTGCAAATATTTCCAGAATTCTCCATGTTGAACCACAGATTCTTCTCCTGAATCTGTTCTTGTTTACATATGGACTGCTGAAGGCCAGGCCCAGTGGCACAGCCTATAATCACAGCTATTAGGAATTTGGGATGTGGTCCGCAGAAGGACCAGGAGATCAAGATCTTCCTTGGCTACATTGTGCATTCAGGGCCAGCCTGGGCTATGTAACACTCTGTTTCATTAAAAAAAAAAACTTACTACTTACTATATTACATTAGAGCTTTAATGAAAATACATTAAATCAGGGATCAGAAATATGGCCAATTCCCTGTTTGTATAAATAAGGTTTTTAGCGCTAAGCATAACAATGTCTTCATGAGAGTTATCATCTGCGGATGACAAACTCTGTAGCCTACATAGACTAACAGTGGACTCTTCAGCCTTTCCACAGGAATTTTGCAGACCCCTTGTTAGTAAATCCAGGAAGGCTTAGATCTGGACTGACCTGGGAAATTACTATGGAGCTGAGCCACCCACTGGAGTTTCGTGATCCCTACTGCCCCTTTCAGAGAACGCGAGTGCTTTACCTTGGAAGGGCATTGAAGACCTAGGTTAAGGGCACAGACTCGGGTAGATGGCTTGCATCCAGATCTTGGCTGTGTGGCCAAGAGTCGGTTTCCTTTACCCATGCTCACTCAGAGTATCACTGTGAGATATGAGAAGTCACCCAGGAGCGATTTCTAGAACCATGTGTGGCGCTTCCAGCAGTGTTCTGCCTGCCCCCTGTTGAGTCCCATACCTTCTGGGTAGGGGCCATGGCATGGCGGTGGTGCGACTACCTTGGAGCCCGCTGTAATCCTCGAAACGAGTTTATTTCTTCCCATCTTATCTGTTTTTCCACTTGTCCAACCTGTCAAACAGACTGATTATTTCTCTCCTTCTGTGACCTGCCTCCAGATAGATCTGTGTGCGTTATGGTTCAGGAGATAAGAGCAGCTGTCAAAAAAAAAAAAAAATCATGTCAAGACTGTGGAGGGGGCAGATCCTTAAGGGATGGTGTTGACTCGGTTTTGCCAAATATGAGAACCAGCTGCATCTTAAGATTGCCCTGGGATAGCACAAATATCTGTTCAGATTCCCTATTCAGCTGGCCCAGAAGAAGGGCTTCTCTGCATTGACTGAAAAGTGCATTTAAATGGGTGGGTACACCCCTCCAAAGAAAGCTCAAAAGTCCCCTTCCTTCCCTGCAGTCCCCAAGGGCCAGTTTGGAGGTTTTCCACTTGACAATCTGCCTTCTTCCTTCTCTAATGATACAAGGATCTTTGGTTAGGCTTGACTTACGATAGGCCAGAGACTGTGGTCAGCAGGGTCCCTGTCTGCTTATCATATGCTGCAAGTTAGCTCTCTGCACATTTTCTCATTGACGGCTGCTGTCAGTCTCTGACAGTTTGAAGAGCAAATTCCCTAGGAGAAACCCAAAGGAGGCATTTAAAGGTCCTACTCAAGCTCTGAGAACATCCAGGAAGTGATTTCCAAACCGGCAGGGCTGACGTGATAGGTCCCAGTCGGGCCTGAGAATAGCGCTGTGGATCCTGCAGGCCTGCCGTGCTGCTTCCAATGTCAGTGTCTTGTGTTCAGCGAATATTTAGCAGGCAAAAATAATGCACTGTGAAAATGTGTTAAGGCACATTTGCCTGCGACACCGGAGAGGCTGAGAAGGGAAATAAAACGCTGTAAAGAGCATAATGAATGTTTAAGAAGCTTCCAGAAAAGAAGAGAAACTCAAGGGAGTGCAGGAGTGCCAAGCTAGAACTTGAAATGCATGACCTTGTGCTTTGCTGGAAGCTGGATATACTCTTGAACTTGGAGAGAGTTGAGTGGCAGCCTGTCTCACTGGCTGGCCTTGGAGCTGTTCAGATGTGACCCCAACTGTATATCAGCTGTGAGTGCTTAGTGGTGTCTCTTTCCTAGTGTAAAATGGGCACATTGAACATCTCAGGATTTTTGTAGGGACAAAATGCAATGTTTGTGTGGGGATCCAATACATGGAACTAGCTGGACCCCAAGGGACCAGGACAGTTCCTTCCCCTTCATTCCCTCCTCCTCGCACGCATGAACCATCTGCACATAGTTCCCGATACCCACTCTTTAGCCCCGCAATCATCTCCCCGTTTTTTTCTTCTTTAATCTTTTCTTCTTCATCACTGCACGAATACATGAGAAACAAAGCCTACTGATAAGTGCCTCTCCCAAGTAAGACAGAAAGGTTGTGTGAAGAAATTGTGAGCTACATCCTCATGGCTGGGACTCATTGGGGAAGACCAGCTTGTCATTGTCTGCAGAAAGGAATCAGAATTCTCATCAGCTTGAGTCACATAGATGGGTAGATAGGAGAGGAAGGGAGCAGTAGCATCTGGAAGTGCCATGCAAGTCGTTGACCTTGTAAAAACTGTTTCTCTGAGTGTAAATAGCCCAGAATTTCAGAGCGGTGTCATTGATGGGGTCCCATGAGCGGCAGCTGCATTGATAGTTATGGTAATGGAGTCATGGCTGGGCTAAGCATCCCGAGATTCCTGTCATGGCCTCTCATGCAGGCTTGATACTGAATCTCAGTGTCATCACCCTGGAGAGGTCGCGGGATGGGGAAACGTGCAATCCCGCTTGGCATTTGTGTTTTGCTCCTCCAAATAAAAAGAGCACCAGAAGGAAATGACCCTGAAAGGTGTTTAAGAGGACATTTATTGGGAGCTAAAGAGAAGCAAGGGGCACACAGTAGGCTGGAATGGAATGGGGGCGGGTACCATAGAACAGACTTGCCAGCTGGCTCAGCTATCCGGCCTAGGCAACAGCGGATCCATTTCAAACTCATGCAGGAGGAAGAGTAAAGAAAGGAACCCTTGTGTAGAGATGAGACTGTGCTACTGCATCTGGCCTGCATACTTTCAGGCAGACTGAGGTGCAGCCTTCTTATTCTTATCGTCTGGAGGAGCTAGCCTAACATACTCTGTTACCTTTCTTGAGTTTCCCCAACTAAAACTGGAGCCAATAATGCCAGCCCTGTCTAGGGCTATTTTCCCTTACTTAAGTAGAGGAAACACAGTATCTACAATGCTGAATACTGTCAGGGCAGGATGCTACTACCTAAGGGATTCTTACAGGAGCTCAGTGCTTAGATGGCTGTGGAATGCTCACGTGCACTGCAGCAAAGCATTTCAGGATAAGATAGCATAAAGCTAAGCTGGGATTCACTAAGGAAAGAACAGACCCCCTCCCCCCAAGGCAGAATCAGGGCGCAGGCATTAAGAAAAAGACACAAGTGTCCTAACAGTAGCTGTGTGATTTTGTGGCTCGGCAAGTTACAGGCTCAAAGGCTGTAATTTATAACAAAGATTAAGGAAAGATCTGAAGCTATGAGCTGCTTTGCTTACTTTTCTAGAAGAATTACCTTTTATGAATGAAATTACAGGGTGGCTTATTAGAGGCTTATTTGGGCTTATGGATGAGAGAGGGGCACAATAAGGCTCAAATCATAGGGTCCGAGTGTTTAAGGAATGTATTTTGGTCTTAAGCATGATTTGCTCGCTGCTGTAATACTTTTTCTTTTTTGAGCTATATCTAGCAAAGGAAGTATTCTTCTTTGCAGAAAGTCTTTATCAGAAATTTGGATTTTGTCAGTCATGTGGCAATCCTTGACTCTCGGCCAGTACGAAACATAAACCAGATATGTGGGGGTTGAGGATCTCTTCCTTTCTCTTGCCCCCTTCATGTTCCCTGTCTTTCTATCTGCTTTAGTACTTGGCACCAAATCGGCCCACAGATTCTAACTGGGAAGCCACCGGTGCCGTGGTTTCTCAGTTTGGAACTGAGAGTGGAGCTGAGAAAAGAACCTGCTCAGAATCTTGGCAGCATCTCATCCTTGTGCTTTGTGAAAAAACAGCCAGTTGTCCCCTCTTGGCATGGCTTGCCTCACTTTTTTCTTTCCCCTCCGTGCCACTGTTTTCAGAACACCTGGAACTGTGAACAGAGCTGTGTCTCTGGACCACAGACAGCATCCCCAGCCCAGCTTCTGTCTCCCTTACCTTTGCACCCACATGAGACAGGATGAAAGGCATGGAGTGACAATCACAAGAAGCATCTACATCCCCGCCCCCCCCCCCCAAAAGAAAGCTTGAAAGAGGGGCCAATCGGATGGACCTCTGTGATGTTCTGTTGAGAGCGTTCTTCCTGGTGCTTGTTCAGGCTCCTGTCTTCATTCTCTCTCTCATCTATAGTGTGTGTGCTGGGGTAGGGTGCGGTCCTGCTCTGACCATGTGACCTTCCTCTTTTTTAATGGGATGCTGAAATACATTTTTGATGAGCCTTGCCACTCAAAGCCACTGTTTAAAATCATCAAATAAATAAAAATCTCTCACCAAACTGTGCTACTACAGTTACCTGGCCAACAGAAGTCTCAATGTTAGCCATCATCACTGATTCTGTGAGCTGAATTATAAATCTGTCTAACCAGTTTGTCAATTCCTTACTTAAGGATCTAAACCACAGAATCTGATTCCTACCTATGTTAATGAGCAATCTAATAAAACTGAAAGGTAACCATTATATAATATTTAGGAAAAATTCATCATTATTAACCTTCCCTCCAGAAAAAAAAAATAAAATCTTGCCGTAAGCACATTTTTGCAGCTTGTTAGGATTTTCTGGGTTTGTAACGAGCCATTCTGCTTTGGGCCAACATGCATCAATGTCCCCAGGTTCAGTATAATGTGATTTTAAGTGGCCATGTCATTAACCTATGAAAAATGGAAGAAGTCGTAGAAAAACTAACAGAGAAAAGCTGAGCTATAGCAGCCGCTGTTAGCAAAATCAGATTTCCTGCTGATAAATTATAGGAATATTTTTTTCGACTTTTGGTTGTAGAAGGGGGTGGGAGTATGGATTCCATGGCTTCCTTATTTCTCTGCTAATAAATATTTTACATGTTTTGTAAGACTTGGGGCTTCCTGTTGCTGAGCGGATGGCGCAGCCTCTCACGTCTGCCTCGCTCTGCTCCCCCTCCAGGTGGTGCCTATGAAGTCAAGCAGCACCGCTTCTTCCGCTCCTTGGACTGGAACAGTTTGCTGAGACAGAAGGCAGAATTTATTCCCCAGCTGGAGTCGGAGGACGACACAAGTTATTTTGATAGTATGTGCATTACCTGACATCCCTTGGCCTTAACTCGATTTAAAAACATTTCATCTCCAACTTTGTGTTTCCGATCTCACACCCGCAAATTCTAGAAAGCACAGCGCTGCTGTGCTCCAGACAGTCAGAGTGAAGTTGTCTCCGCTAAAAACGGAAACTCTCTTAGTAACCCAGACTGTCCCGAAACCTTCCTCCACAGCTCGGTCAGAGAAGTACCATCACATGGAGACGGAGGAGGAGGATGACACCAACGATGAGGACTTCACCGTGGAGATCCGGCAGTTCTCCTCCTGTTCACACAGGTTTTCAAAAGTAAGTGAGGCGTGGCAGGAATCTGGCAGGATCTCAGTAGCTGACACCTCAGCTCAGCTGGGACAGCCTGTGGAAGCATCTGCCCTTTGTGGGGGGTGAGGTCTCCGGCACTTAGACCTCCTGGTCAGCTGGGGAGGATGGTCTTATGTTCTTGAGGATCAGGAGTTTCTTCCATGTAGACATAACTGTGTGTCTCTGGAAATTAAGGTCTAACTTTGGGATTTCCTTGCTATTGTCTGCTTTGTTTTGAGGCAAAGACTGGAGAAGATTGTAATCTTTTCATGATGGCTGTCATCTGGTGAACTTGCTTGCCTGCCCTGAGGTCTAGCTAAGAGCTAGGCTTTGAAGGCCACAGCCCATGTCTTTGTCATGTAAAAACACAGGCTTAGTGGTGCAGAAAGCTCTCCCTCCATGTGACACAGAGCACAACACAGGAATAGTGCTTGGCTCTTGACATGAGCCAGGGCACCTGGAGGCAGCTGACTGTGGGATGAGAAAGTATTTTGATCAGCAATTAATAAAGATTATGAGCTATCTGGAAAAAGGCAATAGGAAGCCACTCTAAAGTTTAGGAAATCGTAGACAATAATAAAATTGATTCTTAGGAAAGATGCCCTTCTATAAATTCAGGTAAGATTTAGAAACAAACAAAACTGATGTGTTTTAAGATAGGGTGGGAACAGAAATAATGGAAATAAGCCCAGAGGGCACGCTGCCTCCCTTCTGCTGTTGTGGTTGCCATGGCACCTTGCATGATTGTTATTTAGGAATTCTATAGCAGTTCGTGATTTTAAAGTGCTCTGTACATTTTCCTAAGTGATTACCCAGAATGCATCTGCAAATAAGCAGGAATTATAGGAATGACATAGGAGTAGGGATATCCCCGGAGACTTGTGGCGAGTGTGTCCCGAAGCAAGTTTAAATACCATTCCGTGGGTACTTACAGCGTAACCCATCGCCTTGCCTCTGAGAACCCACCTTAAGTACTTTCTTTACCTTGAAAGGTATTTTATTTTTCCCTGTGTCCGTTCCTTAACCTAATCCTTTTCTAACTCTGTAGATAGTAGTATGCCCAAAGCCCGTTTCCTGAGAACAGTGAATAACAGGAGGGTCACACCTGGGGGTGCTCACCATGCTGGGCTCTCCAAACTCCCACTTTCTTCCTGTAATTCCTGTAAGAGAGTGGAGATTTAGAAATGGGCTAAAAGAGACTGCCTAAACTCTAGCCTCCCACACCAGCACCTACCTGCCTGACTTAGAGGCTAAGCAAGTGCACCTGGTAACCTTCCTCCATCACTCCAGGTACTGAAGCAGATCGTCACTGACTCTTCTAGTCACACTCAATTGCAGTTTGTGTTTCTCCTATCTGCTCCAGACTAGCAGGCATCAGACACTTTCTGTCTGTATGATTTTTCTCTTTCTGGTTGCTGTTTTGAGCGTGAAAGCAGCCTGAGATCCACACGGATCCCGAGGCCCACAAACCCAAGTCCATCTACGATTTCTCCTCGCGGACAGAGTCCATGAGATGTGGTGAAAGTGACCTGTCAGTTCAGCTCTGCACTCAAAAAAGCATACGTAGCCATACCTTGAGCCTTCGCTCTCGTGACATGCGCACAGCGTTGCCAGGGTTTCCCACACGCTTCCCCAGTTCACACTTTAATTGTATACTCAGGTCTTTCCCTTCGTCCTGAGACTTGGGCTCTTTCTGACAAGCTCCTTTTAGATGTAGCTCGTAAGCAATGGTCTTTTGCCTCCCAGGTTTTCAGCAGTATAGACCGAATAACTCCGAATTCAGGAGAGGACAAAGACGACACCGAGGACAAAACCAAAAGCACAACACTGCCGTCCACGGAGACGCTCAGCTGGAGCTCCGAGTACTCGGAAGTGTACGTGAGAGTCCTCCCAGGGGCCCACAAAAGCCATGGCTGCTAACACAGTGCATCCTACACCCACCTCCAGAGTCCCCAGTACAGGAGATCTCAGACTGCTGCTGAGAACGTGTACTCCCCCCTTGTCCCCTGCCTGAGCTGACACTGGGTACCACATCGCCAGAACCGCTGTCCTAGACCTACCAGGCTTTACCTGGTTTCTTCAAGCCTTTGCTCTTCATGGCTTCCTGGGGCATTCATGTGACTTGTTCTTGTTTTTAATTAAGGCAACAGTTATCAACGTCCAACTCTTCGGATACAGAAAGCAACAGACGCAAGCTCAGTTCTGGCCTGCTTCCCAAGCTGGCCATCTCCACAGAGGGAGAGCAAGATGAAGCCATCCCTTGCTCTGGAGACCCCAGAGAGGAGCCGGAAAAGCCAGTCCTCCCTCCCGAGGAGGGTACGCAGGAGGAGCCCGAGGTCACCACTCCAGCCAGCACCATCAGCAGTTCCACACTGTCGGGTAAGTGATAGCAGCGCCCACTCTGCTCGGGCACTGTACCTACCGGGAAGTGACTATCAGCACGCTGAGTCCCAGGCTTCACCCAGCCAGACCATGAGGATGAGTGTCTGTCCCCTCATAGACTTCTCCCGTGGTCCCGCTTCTTTCGGGACAAGCTCCTAAGAACTCAGGTCGGCTGTCTCAGCTGCATCCTCAGTGCCAGGCCATACTGCATGCGGACTTGACTTCAGCTGGACCTCGGGGGCGCTTAGACCGCCAGCCTCAGTGCAGTCCTCTGGTGGCAGGCAGAACCCGCCCGTTCTGGAGTGTGTTCATGGCTGCCGATGCAAAGCCACAGCTTGCTGAACTGCATCCGGCTTAGAATGAGGTGCAAGGTCACACAGGCCAACCATCACAGTGTCCTTTGAAAATGGCTCCAATCATCTCTGAGAGGAAGCATGAAGCTAGCTTTCTCTCCAGCCCTGAGCTCCATGGTAGCTTCTTTGAAGGAGTTAGATTCTGTTAGTGGGTCATGTTGTACCAGACACACATCATTGTCCCAGTCCCTGGTCACTAACCTCACACTGACTGTAGGTAGCAAAGGACTTGGACTGTGGAGTTCACAGGACACCAGTGGGGGGTGAGAAATGCCCCCTGCTGTCAGATTGCATCTAAACCACCACCTCTGCATGTAGTTGACCCTTCTCAGTCTCTGGCAAATGGACTCCCATATTCCTGAAGCTTCTCTCTTGCTGGACTGAAGTCCAGCATGTGGGCTCCTCTTGTGTCTGTCCCTTTGTGTGAAATAAGTTTCCTAACGACAGGACCATTGTCTTCAGCAGTGTTTAAAGTCCTTAATACCCTTAACCAGGGAGGTGCTTTCCTTAGAGGACCAGACTTCCACTTACTTCCCCCAGAATATGCCATTCAGGTGCCTTTATGACATCATTTGGTTTATAAAGGCTGATCTTTCTGCAAAGTAAGGTCGGTTAATGCTTTTTTTAAAAAAAGGCAAAAATGGCTCTGACTTATAATTGCTGTAATGAATGTTTTCGTTATGCCGTATTTAATATTGCTATATTAATAAGCATAAATGGTTCCAAGACTTCCCATCAACATTTTTAAACTGAATGTTCATAGTGAAAGGTCATTTTTATTTTTTCCTTTAATCACATTTAAAAAAATCTCTTAGGCTAGATTTTAGTCTCCCTAAAATGTATGGATCTGTGGAACTTCATATATGCTTATGGTTGACCTGGGAAATTACTACTGGGTTTCTTTTTTCTCTTTTTGCTTCTCAGTTCTATTTCTATCCTGGGCAATCCCACTGACTCTTAACTATGAAGCCAAGGTAATAGCATTGCAAAAATAGTACAGGGATATCTTACTATTCATATCAAATGTAGGGGGCTCATTATTTCATATTGGTAGTTTTAGGGATCTCTATGTGGTTCTCCGTTGCCTTACCCTGAATATAGACTATAGTCACCTCCATTAAAAGTTCTTGTCTACCGTATCTCAGGATCCCAAACCTACTCACTATCAGAAAGGTAGGAGGTAAAGGGGGAGAGGAGGAGACATATCTAAGTACTTGATTGATTACTTTCATAATTAAAAATATCTGCTAAGGTCCTGCCATGCATTTTGATTAATAGTGTCAACCTCCTTTTCTCACCCTGTCTCCCCCATACACATACTAAAAATAATCCAAGACCTTGGGGGCTGCACAGACTAGAGAGATGAGAGTTGATCTGCTTACAGCCAAGGGTAATTAAGGAGCCTGAGAAGCGTGGCTGCAGTAAAATTAAATTTGTTGAATTTTATATTGCTCCACCATCAAAAAGAAGGAACCCTTGACATTTAGAGAACATTAAGGTGACATTACCTGCCATAAGCAAAAGAGGCACTTGCTTATGTACAGTGCTGTAAAACAGGCCGGGGAAGGAAGCCAGAGGGATGAGAGAAGAAAATAATGTGCATTCCTCCTGACATTTGGGAAAGCACACGTTGGTGTCTGCTTCTCTTTTCTCCTTGCGTACTTGAACGCTTGAGAAGTCACAGTTGTGGAGTCATAGCCGCGATGCTCAGACGCCCCCAGCACATTATTTAGTGTAAAAAGATACAGCTTTCTGTTTGCACTTTTTGCTTTGCACTCCTCCCACCTGAACCCACTCAGAGAGGACGTGGCTCCTCTGGAGTTTAGCCTCAGATTAGAGTGGAGAAGTTTCTGGCGAGTTGAAACCGTTTTTGATTGAGTCCCCCAAGCAATGTATTTCCTCGAGGGAGCAGAATAGATGCACTAGTAGATGAGGGTGTGTTTCCCAGGAAGTGAGAGCTGCCTTAAGATTTCCTTATTCTGTTGGCCCAGTGGGTGCCATTGTAGAAACCCCAAACCCTTTCTTGTTTGCACAGCACAGCAGACAGCCACCAAGTATGCTGTATCCACATCTACCCGCATGGCGTTCCAGGCCTCCCCGTAGGCAGACCCCCCCAAGCTGAATGCCCCACTACAAACTAGAGCCAGACAAGAGCTGTGCAGTTGAGTGGAGGTGGGGCGGTATATCATTTAGGCCAGGTGCTTTCCACACAGAGCATGCTGTGTGGTCAGCATTTTAAGATTGGCTGGTTAGCCATTCAGAAGACCGTTTGCAATGTCGTTAGCACACATGCTCTAGGACATGTTACCATTCTTATGGAAGGCCCTAGTGTTCTAACTTAAGAGTAACCCCACTGTACATTAGGGGTTCCCTAACCTACAAAGAAAGGTATGTCGTAGAGGCTGGAGGGTGACATTGGGAGGACCAGCATCTGACACAGTCTACACTGAAAGCCAAGAGGATGGAGTTTGCTCCTAAGTAATGTGGTGACCCATATCTTGTATCTCGTCCCTTGACACTTACAAGGAGCTTGGAGTGAAAACAGATGTGGAAGGACCAGGGGACATTTTGATTCTTAAAGTTATATAACCAGGCCCATGTTATCTTGGAAAGTTGAGAGGCGGTGACACAGACATGCCTACAGCATGACTAAGTGGTATTACGATCATTAGGAGCCCTCATGCCAATCACTGGGATCAGTCTGAGGGGGGCGGTAGTGGCTTTATAGGATGGCTTTCTTGAAGGCCCATGGGAGGAGACTCTCAAGGCATTCGGAAATAGAGATTATAGAAAGCTATTCTCCTGGTTAACAGAATGGAATTGTTAAGGACTTGCTTAACTGTGTACAGGAGAATGAAGCCTGAATGGATAGCTCTTCCATCTCTTCCTCCTCCACAGCATTGCTCTCCAGCCGGTGGTTTTTCACATTCAGCCTGGCACATCTGGACTGAGGAGCCACATGGAAGTTTCTCCCGCTGTTGGTCCATCCTTTTCTCTGTTCCTACCTCCACCTCCCTCTCCTACCTCCCCCTGAATGTGTTTATTCCTTCTTCTTTGTACAGTTGGCAGTTTTTCAGAGCACTTGGATCAGATAAATGGGCGAAGCGAGTGTGTGGACAGTACAGATAACACCTCAAAGCCATCCAGTGAACCTACTTCCCACATGGCTCGGCAGCGGTTAGAAAACACAGAGAAAAAGAGAATTGCGGGGAAAGTCACAAAGTCCCTCTCTGCCAGTGCTCTGTCCCTCATGATCCCCGGAGGTAGAGACACATCAACTCGCATGAAATTGTGTGATTTGTGCATGTACTCCCCTCTCTCCTCCCGCAACCTGGAATGCAAATTGAAATGCAAGATTGCATGAGGCAATCACGGGTGGGATTGCAGGACAACTCTCAAGAACTTCAGCTTAACACACCCATGAATTTCCCTTCCTGGACCTCGGGGCACTCAGAAAGCATGTGCATATTTGTCTCAGGTTACCTTCTGTATCTGGGGGTGAGGCGAGAGATGTTTCCTTCCCATGAAGGCAGATTTCATTTGTTTTCTTAAGACCTTTTTTCTCCCCCACGAGCTAAATAATGAGTTTCCCTCCCTGGGATACTTCTTCTGTTGACCCCGTACTGTGTGCGTACTTTCCGGAGCTGTTTGCAGCTCAAATGTTGGAGAGCTAGGTAGGCTTTGCATCATCTAATTATGAGGAAACGACACAGAATATAGGCCTCACATTTCTGGAGATGGCAGAGAATTTCTTCATAGGAGGCACTGAAATAAGATGTTTTCCCAGTCTTGTGGACTGAGCATCACCTTCTCCAGCTAGTAGGCAAATTAATCTGTGTCCTGTTTTGGAAAACCGGACCTAATTATGGTTTTGAGGGATTGCTGTGTTTTCCTATGGCTTGGTTTTGCATGTACTGATCAGTGAGTCTGTAGTAATTCCCTTGGCACACACTAGTGGTCATGACATCACTCAGTAAAAGAGAATAGGATTGGAAACTAAATTCTTTCATGGGTGGCATGTATTGGGAAGAATACAAACTATGTATCAGAGAGATTACTTGCTATTTTATATTTGTACAAAAATTTGATATGCACAAATGCTTTCAAAAGCATAACACAAATTTGTTTGCTAGGAAACATCCCATTGAGCCCCATGAGGCAAGCTCCTATCTCTGTTGTCTGTATGGCCATGCGTACTTCAGAGTTGGGCCCAATGTGCACGAATAACAAAGAAGGGCAGTTCAGTGCAGCCTAGTCCATCTGTACAAGCAGGTGAAGTAGCCTGCAATTTGGATAAAGAGGAATTTTCACCATTTGTAGAGGAAGTAGAGACCGCCATGTGGTTAAGAAAGGGAATCCTGGCCTTCCCACAGCTTGAGTCCTGAGTGGCTGATCTGTCCTCTACTCACACATCACAGGGCCCCATCCAGTGACCTCTTTTTACCTGACCTTTGGATTTCACAGCTTTGTATCAGTATAGAGAATCACTGTGGCCCATGAAGTCAGAGTCAGAGAACAGTCCCGGGAATACATTTAGCTTTACTCTTGTGGGGACAACAGAAGACTCAGAGCACATGTAAGATGGATGCTGTCATTTCGCTGGGACCACAATAACTCTCACCATGTCCCCGCGTCTCTGATAGCACCTGGCTGCCTTGTTCCAGCCAAGTTCACATTCAAACCTCAGCCTGCTCTGTAGGTGGTTATCTTCTCAGAACACACACAGGCTCATGACTAATTAGGATCCACGTGCATTCGCATAGACAGAACAGTGAGTTTGCTTCTTCATTTGCACTAACTGCTATAGTACAGTACCTTATACTCAGATAAATTATAAAGAGTAGAATCTATTGTTCATGGCGGTACAGATGCCCAGTCAAGGCCTCTGGTGTGTGTTCCACATAGACAGCATCTCTTAATGGCTCTCAGGCCTCTTCCAGAAACATGCCAACCCTATCGCCAGAGGCAGAGTCCTCTTGATCTAGTTATTTTCCAGATATTTCTCCAAATACCATATTTCTCCAAATACCACTACTTTGGGGGTAAGGTTTCAGTCTCTGAGCCTTGGAGAATAAAGATGCTCAAACACAGAAGATTGCTTCTGAAACAGACTAGAGATGGCATTTTGGGATATGAGCTGCTTTGCTCCTAGCATGTATCTCGGCCCTCCTTACCCTTGAAGAAACCTTATTCTTGGAAGCTACTGTGTGAAGAGGAGCAGTTGTAACAGCAGTCATTCGTTTGTAGTTAAGTTTCTCAACTGAAATGTGTTAATAAGTTCTAGCTCAGTAACATTGCAAAAAGCAGCTGGTAATTGATTCTTGTTTTCCTGCCGTGTGTGTTTGGAGAATCCAGTTAAATTGTTTAGATTTGGAGAAGAGTATATCTCATTCTACCCTTAGTTTACTCCTATAACGAGACACTATAAATACATGCATCTATTTCACTGAAATAATTTAAAGAATCTAAAACCAGAAAACTCTGTGAAGGAAAACTAAAAATTCTTAATTTTAGAGTATTGAGAAACAAACAAAGACTTTTGATGTTCCCTCAGCAGGCTTGAGTTTCACATCCATGGCCGATACCGACATGGGCATTTTCTACATAATTCTTCTTTTGCCATTAGAAACAAAGGGCTTTGCTTTATGACCACTCTTTGTTCTCCTGATTGTGGTGGGGCTTCCCATGGGGAGGGTGGCTGTGCTCTGGATGCGCTTTGATGCCGGCTTCTTTGTTGCAGATATGTTTGCTGTGTCTCCGTTGGGAAGTCCCATGTCCCCGCACTCCCTGTCTTCAGAACCTTCCTCTTCACGGGATTCCTCCCCTAGCCGAGATTCTTCAGCCGCATCTGCCAGTCCCCACCAGCCCATTGTGATCCACAGCTCAGGGAAGAACTATGGATTTACCATCCGAGCCATCCGGGTGTATGTGGGTGACAGTGACATCTACACGGTACACCACATCGTCTGGGTAAGAGTAGAGCTCGTTATTGTCAGTGTTCCTTTCCAACCAGCCCAGAGTACAGCTGTTGACCAAAGCATAGTTGATGCTGACGTGTTTCTGTCTCTGTGGCACGTGGGACCCCATTTCCTTTTAGTGTTCTTTTCTCTTCCTTTTTTTCTTTTTCTTTTTCAAGACAGGTTTTGTGTGTGTGTGTGTGTGTGTGTGTGTGTGTGTGTAGCAACCCTAGCTGATCATCCTGGAACTCATTTTGTAGACCAGGCTGGCCTCAAAGTCATAGATACCCACCTGCCTCTGCCTCCTGAGTGCTAGGATTAAAGACCTACACTACCACCACCCAACTCTTTTCTCTACTCCCATGGTAGAATTGGGTATATCACCAAGCAGTCAGTTTTCCTAACTCTGCCCAGTTTCTATAATTGCTTGCCCATTCTTATGTAGCAATTGGGTAAACATGAAGACCATCTTCTTCATATCCCTTTATTATCCTTTAAAAGGGGGTTATTTTATTTTAATTACATACATATCTGAGTGTTACTGCCCAGAGGCCAGAAGCATCGGTTACCCCAGAGCTGGAGTTAAGAGGCAGTTGTGAACCACCTACCATAGGTTCTGGGAGCTGAACTCAGATCCTCTGCAAGAGTCATGTTCTCAACCATGAAGCCTTCTCTCCAGCCCTGTCCTTTACATGTCTTTCTTTTCTTTCTTTTATTTTCTAGATTTGTTTTTCAAAACACACATGCTTGCTCACTTGAGGCAGTTTTGAGGAAACATGGGAATTACTCTGTTTTAGAACAATATTGGAGCAAGGGCCATGCCCTTTTGACTTCTTATTATGAGCTTAGGCTCACTCACAAGGTGACTCAGAGTATCCTGACAGGTGAAACAGTAGGTGTTGGGGTTTGTCATTTGTTTGCTTATGAAGATATACTCTCCTCTTTACAGAATGTAGAAGAAGGAAGTCCCTCCCACCAGGCTGGACTGAAGGCTGGGGACCTGATCACGCACATCAACGGAGAGCCGGTTCATGGACTCGTCCACACAGAAGTCATCGAGCTTCTGCTGAAGGTACTGTTCTCCTATGTCCTGGCCATGTAGAGGCAGTAGGTAACCCTAAGGAATAAGCATTATGAGATCAGGTTCTCTGTGGCGTGGGCTGGGAGTCCGTCTCACCAGTGGAAGGGATGGGAAGCAGTACTCAGAAATCTCATATGATGCAGAGCTATTGTGAGGTCTCTGGGTTCACGCTGTGAAAGAAAGGGTGTCCTTGAACCTGGACTTGCCTATATTTGCTTCTCGCTACCAGTCTTACAGAACACGAGTCCTCCTTGTTTATATACCTCACATCGTAGATTCCATGTGGGAGCCAGCAGTTCTGAAGGTGAACTCAGAAGACGTTATTCTGGTATAGGAGGAGACAGAGTACTGTCCAACTGGGAAGGCGGATCTAGAGGTTCTGCTTCAGGGCTGGCGCTGCTCTCAAAGACAGAACTTCAGATGTATTGACATGCGTTCTAGATGATGCGTGGAAGGATGGCGAGCAGTTACGAGGCTCCTCCCCTCTCATTTACATAGCTAAGTTAAACTTCCAAGGGGATCAGAAAGGAGCATCTAAAGGAGCCCGAGGCAGCTCAGATCCCAGGGAGCGGGAATATAAATGGAGAACCGTGTGCACATTCCCCCTCTCAGGCAGCTCTTCCGAGAGTCCTGATTGGCTACGCGCTAACTCCAGACTTATAAAGTCAAAGATACAAAATTAACTGAATCTGAATTTGATTTTTAAACTGTCTCAGGAAAGAGCTGCTTTATCAGAGATGAGACTCACAGTCCCTTCCTTAGGCATGTTTTGGGCAACCTCTTATTTCATGACCAACCAGAGAGATTTGAGCATCAAAAACAAACCAAAACATTAGGGAGACAGAGGATAAATGTGTACAACTGTAAACCCGTATACATCGTTTAAATAATGTTTGAGACCACATAAATATTGCTGATACAGGGATTAGGAGGTGTTTTTTTGCTCTCAGAGATGCATATGAGAAAAAGAACTTAACTATCCCAGGCTGAAGCATAGAGATTGTCAAGAACATTCTACGAGTAGGGATAAGCATGCCAGGGGAGCGACACCGCTGTGGAACTTGCAAGAAAATGAGGAATTTGAAGGCACTAGCAGAAGAACGGGTGTGAAGGTCTTTCCAGAACAGATGCATTTAAATGTCTTCCTTGTTCCTTCCCCTGTCATTTCCCAGACTCAGGCTATTCAGAGTCTGGTCCGGGGTCCAGAAGCAATAGTCTCTACATCCTAAGGTCCAGGGCGAGCTAGTAGATAAAAAGTTATTGCTTTTGATTAATTCACAGTATTAATTTTTAAAAATGGCCTTGGTTTTAGGGTTCAGCAAATTTATAGAGTTAAAATGAGCCACAGCAGTTTCCTTTTATGTTTAAACATGACAACCAGAGGAAAGGACCACATAGCTACAGCATCCTCCTTTTTTCTCCAAAGTGACAATGGGAGGACAGGACCACATAGCTACAGCATCCTCCTTTGTTGTCCAAACGTGACAATGGGAGGACAGGACCACATAGCTACTTCTGGTCCAAAATTTCAGTTCAGTGCAGCAATCTTTCCTTTTAAATTCTCTAACAAGGGCAGAATAACATTCCCAGTCAAGCATCCCAGAGATGCGAGACTGGACGGAACTGCTGACTTTGAGATCCTGTCTGTGAAAGCTCCTGAAACTGTCTTAGAACACCTAGGACAAAGTCAAGAAAAATCACAGATTGCAGAGCCTCAGTAAGAACCGAGAATGAATGTCGGGAGCTTGTCTCCTATATCCCGTGTGTGAGTCTTTCAGCTTAGGGGAGACAGTTGAGATCAACAAACGAAGCAGTTCATTACCGCCAAGTTTCCTTGGTCCTGGAGAATAATTCTCTTAGTTGCCATCCATCCAACTGATGCCTTAGGACAATGATTTTTTTTTTAAGCTAAAGGAATTTCAATAGGAATTGTCTTAGTTGCTGGGAGAAAGACCCTGATAAAAGCTACTTGGGGTTGAAGGGTTTCTTCCAGCTTAGGTCTTACAGTACATCATGAGGTGATAGAAGGGCAGAAACGTGGAAGCAGGGACTGCAGCTGAGGCCATGGAGGAACACTGCTGACTGACTTGGGCTTCTTGGCTTCCCCAGCCTTCATTTGTATGTACCCCAAGACCATCTGTCCACGGGTGGCATTGTCCCGCTAGGCCCTGCCCTGCTTTATCAATCATTAATCAAGAAAATTGCTCACAGGCCAATCTGATGGGGGTGTTTTCTCAGTGGAGGGTTCCTTCTCTTAGATTACCCTAGTTTTTGTCAAATTAATAAGAAAAAAATTAAGCATAATAATATAGTAATTATATATATATCTTGCATTCTTCATAAAAATAGTATGCTATGTGCAAAATAGCTCCTACCTCAGCCTGTATTTATTTCACAGCACACAGATGTTTATGGAAGAAGAAAAAGAGCTGAATTTATTTTATATCTTAATGTGATTCTGGATTTCCAAATACCTTTTCTTGCTTCTGTGAAATTGGATTGTAGCCCCCTCCATAAGGTTTTTGGAAATCTCTTTTGAGAATCAGCTGTCCCCTCTATGAAATTTCACCTCACCTAGTGCCTATGGTCACCTTCTACAACTTAGAGCTCCATCACTGGGTAAAGTCACTGTGGGCCACGGAAAGAGTGCAAGCGCGGTGGAATGTGCCATGCCGTGGCCCCCTTTGAAGCTGCAGAATGCTCTGCCACCCACCCAGATAGTAGATTCTGCCTCTGGTCATGAAGAAAGCACACAAGAGCAGTTACTATGTAATGAAACAAAGAGGATGCAAGGGATATAATTATCGTCCCAGTGAAGTGTGTAATCACGCAGCTTTCTTCCAAGTTTAACCGGCAATTCATGAACAAAGAGTGTAAAGTGACTAGCCTCGACAGTGTTCTTCTATGCGGTGTGGCTGGCTTCACATCAGGGTGGCAGCTCTATATTCGTTCCTGACTGTCGTTTCCATGATCTTTTATACTTAGTATTTACAGCATCTGGTGGCATCCTTAGGAAACAGTGGAACGATCACTTGCCTGGTTGTGTAGAATCCCATGAACTAAGTCTACCTTTTGTACAGAGGATACTGAGAGCATTCTTGGCTTTCCACCGCTCCACATTTGGTCTCATTCTCCCTTACAGCTTCAAAGGAAACCTACTATGGCAGCTCCAGCTTACCTGTACAGGAAGGCTGGTTGAATAGCAGTTGGCAGAGTAGGCTCATGGCATAGGATGAGTGGCTGATCATGGCCACTGTTCAATCCCCTCATACCTTCCCTCGCAGGAGAACTCAAAGGACAGCATCAATCTTTCTAAAAGATCTGCATGGTCTTTCTTTACCCTTCTGTTGTAGGTGGAGACAGTATTCTCCTAGTTACAGTTCTTATCAAGTGAGCACATGTCAGGCTTACCCTCTGCAACCGGGAAACTTTCCAGTTGTCCAGATTGATTTGTTTCAATTCCTGATGCATTAGAGAATCTCTAAGCCTCGCCAGCACTTGGTTCAGTAACTTCCTTCCCACAAACTCTGGGGAGCTTCTCAATGGAGTAGGGAACAAACAAATGGCATGACTGACATCCTCCCGTATCTGTGAAGACGCTGATAATAGCCAGAGCTTTGGGCTAAATACTGCGAGCATCATGGAAAACCAAAAACAACACAGAAAACTAGCTAAGAGGGAGCTGGGGTTATATATAGTTCAGTTAAAGTACTTTCCTTGCAAGCATGGGGACTTGTGTTTGATCTATAGAACAGTGGTTCTCAACCTTCCCTAATACTGTAACCTTCCAACCATAAGGTTATTTTGTTGCTACTTCATAACTGTAGTTATTGCTACTGTTATGAATCTTAATATAAATATTTGATATGCAGGAAATCTGATATGCGACCCCCAAATGGGTCACAACCCACAAGTTGAGAACCACTGATCTAGAGGCATAGGGGGAAACATCTGGGCGCAGTGGCACTTGTAATATCACCACTGGGGAAGCAAAGACAGGGAGATCTCTGGTTTTGCTGGCCAGCCGGGTTAGCCTGCTTAGTGAATTTCTAGATCTTTTATCAAAAAGCGAGGTAGACAGCACCTGAGAAAAGCCGTCCATATTTGTTTTCTGGCCTCACGTGGTTATAGCACATGCACGCGCACAGACACGTACGCGGTCCTACACAACATTAACAAATCACACATACACAGCTAATGAAGCAGGAGTACTTGGCACCTACCAGGCTCTGCTGTGTTTTCTATAAACTCACGTAACCCTCAGTTAGTCTCTGAGTAGAAGCGTCCCCATTTTCCAGACACAAAAACCGAAGTAGAGAGACATGAACAAGGCAGCCACCACCATCTGCTAAGAGGATGGTTTCTCTGCAGGCAGTGTGATTCAGAGGCTGTGCTTTCAACGCCTACTGCACACCGCTCCAACACACGCATCTCATTACCAGTACCTTATAGTCTGATGCCCACAGCAGGAAGCAGTGGCAATCCCAGGCTTTATTCACAGTGCTAAGCATAAGGAACAGACTGTAAACAAGGCAGAAGCTCAGGGGAAAGAAAGTTGGCTCTCTACCAGCGTGCACCGAAAGAGCACGTGAGAACTGGGGTTAATCTGTGCAGGCCTTGAGAGATGGCGGAGATTTTGTGCACGAACAAGTAGACTCGGGATAGTCTAGGCTACGTGAGTAGAAGCACAGGATGTGAAGTGGGTGGGTGGGTCTCGGGTCTTACCAAGTACACCGTGAGCCTAGTGGGTTGATGTCTTGGCTCACGTAGGGGTAAGATATGCAAGCAGGCTGGAGCTAGGATGGAGGAGGAGAAGCAGGGCCCCCAAAAGATGCAGGAAGATCCTGTGCCCCAGCTGAGCCTTACCGAGACCATCAGACAAAAACAGAGGTCCTCCATGAACTTCCTAAGGCCAGCTACTAAACTGACCAAGGCAGATTGAGAACTTGCTAACCTGTCTTCAGCTCTTGTACTCAGTTCAGCCAGCTTCAAATCATTTCTCCCCCACTGTGCACGAATCCCAAAAACAGTTTCAAGCAACAGTGAAGCAACTGGGCATCTAACAGTCTGCCTGCTTTGTTGCTTTTGCTATTGTTTTTCAAACAGCCTTTGTTCACCGTCTCTTTAAGAGGTTCCTCATTCATCAAGTTACTGTGCCTCAGAGAGCTGCTGCTGTGGCTAGGTGGATCCACCAGGTGGCAGACTTCACAAATAGCACCCGATCTGTTTTACTTTTACCATGCCTCCTGATGTTTTGACTAATATTTGCACGCTGTAAAGTTCTTATTAGAGGGGCTGTCTTTGGTGCATGCACATCAGCCAAATGAACTGCTTTTTGAAAAGTCGTGCATGGAAGAAGACGACGTAGGTCTAGTTTTTGTCGAAGGAGGCGTTTACTCAGAGCCTTGCAGTGTGCCGAGTCAGCAAACCCTGCTCCTCACTGTTTTCTAATGAGAAACATTCGTGATTTGTACTATATTTATCTTCTACTATTTTATCCTGCCTATGTCTCCATTTCTCAGTGATCCATACTCTAAGCATGCCCCACATGTCATGTGACTTCTGCTGACCACCACTGTGATGAATACAGGCCATGTTCTATGCCAGGCACTAGAGAGGTAGAGGGGGACCAAGCACCTGCTGCCCACATGGAGCAGGGTGGGAAGGAAGAGCACTGGGGGATGAGGGACAGAGTGGCCAGGCATTACTGTCCCACTTACCACTATGACTCTAAGAATAAGAATAACTCTTGTTATCTGTGAGCCAAGGATGACAGACCTATCACCTCATATCACCTCATGCGACCCTTAGATCTTGGTTATAAAGATTATATGTGGCAGTGGCTTAAATACTAAATTGTGTTATTAAAGCACTAGGTGGCATTGTTCGCCTCTTACAAAGATAGAAAAGTCCCAGCCCCATGGAGGCTGAAGAGGAAAGACTACCACAAGTTTGAGGCCAACCTGGGCTACCCTGTGAAATCTTGGCTAGCCTGCACTATAATATAACTCTGCTGAAATGCACTTGAATACAGGTCCAGTGGCTCATGGGGTAAGACAGTCCTGGTGATCATAACACCATGGAGAGATGTACCCAAGCTGCTTTGTTGCCCCTTTCACCCATCATGGGAAGAAAGCGATGTCATCATAGGTCCATTCAGATTATGAAGACCTTCTTCCAAAAGTCTTCAGTGGTGAATTTTCCACTGAAAAACCACAAGGTCAATCTCTACCATTAAAGTAAATGTAAACTTTTAAAAATTGTGCCTTCACGTGTAAGACATATAACTTATCTTGCTGCAGGAATTCAAACTCCATCTGCCTAAAATGTTTTCTGCAAATCTATTAGATGTGAGATTAGAACTATGAAGGCAATAATAAAACACCATCTTTTCCGTGCTAAACTAGAGATAAACCTTGAACAAAGCAGTCTGTAAAGCAGGAGTTCTCGACCGTGGGTCATGATTCCCGGGGTCAACTGGCCCTTTCATAGCGTCACACATCAGATGCTTCCATTATGATTCATGACAGTAGCAAAACTACAGTTATTAAGTAGCAGTGGAAAAAAAAATGATGGTTGGGGGTCACCACAACATGAGAAACTGTAAGAAAGGGTTGCAGCATTAGGAAGGTTGAGACCCACTGTCCTAAGGGAATATAAACAACTAATGGACCATCAGCTCATCGAACTAAAAACCAGGAAAGAGTAACAATGGGAGATATTAGTAGGCAACCAATACAGACATGCCCTTCAAGAACATTTAATGATCGGGTTTCAGACCTGTGAATGGAAAATGGAAAGTTGCAAATCTTACATTAAAATAGTTTGTAAGATGTGCGTATATTTATACATGCCCGAAGAAAGACTAGTATGGGCCTGGTATGATGTAGCTTTGTAGTTTAATGGCAGAGTGCTTGTTCGGCATGCACCGAGGCCCTAAGTCTGATTTTCACCCTTCCTCCTCAAAAACAATTAAAACCCAGCAGGAAATAGATTGAAATATTACCAGTGGTAGCTGAGTGGAAATTCTAGTGACTTTTTTTTCTTCCTTTTAATTTTGCTCTACCATTTTCTTCTTATGATAGCATGGGGTATTTCCCAATCAAGGGGAAAGACTGTAGATTATCAGTGAAGCAGAGATTTGCTTTCCCATGCTCCTGTTCCCACAGCACTTGTCTTCACATGCTTTGGTATGGCTTAGAACTTAGCATCCGGGGGTCTTCCTAGCAAGGGCCTTTTTCAAAGCCCTTGTTCTTGCTTGTCCTTTGAAGTTTATCAGAGCCACCTCTGACTTTGAAATGATGCATTTATCCCCTGGCTGTTACGACGTTCATGGAGCAATTGTAGGAGCCAGAGTGTCTGCCCACCCGACCTGGCATCCCTGTGCCTGGCTGCTGACTCCATATTCACCTTCATCACTAGAGCCTGCCTAGCAAGCCCCATCCCAAGATGGAGTGAAAGGACCCAGATACCCACCAGGAATTATGTCACTGTGCCTGACCTGGTTAAAGAGAGCTTTCCCCATGGCTGACACATACTTCCTGGCTCTGCAAGCTGACAGGTTTTATGACAATAAGAAAGGAACCTTCTAACATCATTACAAATAAAAGTCTCATTCGGTTTTGTCGCCCGGTGGTTTCTAGGTCAAAGAAAAACATGAAACGGAGAAAGAAAGGAAATATATCAAGCAAGACCAGACAGCTCCTGGGCACATTTGTATTTAATACATATGGATGAAGATGGCTGTTATTTATAGAGCCCTTTCCATGTGTCACACTCGGTGTTAAAAGCTTTGCAAACTCTCATTTACTCACCTGCTGAGATCTAGAAGATGGCGGGCTCTTCTGGTAGCTAGTAAAGTGTATGAGAAGCCTTTGTAGGGCAAGCCTCCTGCTAATATTTGGAGCTTGGCTTTGACTCAAATGTGTGGAATGTGTGGACTCCCACCCACCGCATGCTCACTAAAGGGACGTGTTCCTTTGCCGTCCACCCATCTGGGTTGTCAGGACTTGGTTGACTGTGCCGTCGTTTACCCCCCTTCCACAGTGCGTCTCCTTTGTTACTTGTCTTTGAGTCTCTAAGTTCTGATCTTCACAGAGCTGCTTCTTAACACCGCCTCATCTCCTTTATAGAGTGGGAATAAAGTGTCAATCACCACTACCCCGTTTGAAAACACATCAATCAAAACAGGACCTGCCAGAAGGAACAGTTACAAGAGCCGGATGGTGAGAAGGAGCAAGAAGTCTAAGAAGAAGGAAAGTCTAGAAAGGTAAGTTGAGTCAGCCTTCTTGAAAGATTGATAGCCATTGGATAAAATGCATTCCCTATCAAATATATATGAGAAAGGTGCATTTCTCTATGAGAAATGTCATACCACAGTTCACAGTAGATATTAAAGTTCAATGCATTACATGTATAGCAGAAAGAGTTACTGGCTCTCACTGTAAAAAGATTGCTATTGTTCTTTAGCATGTAAAAACACCATGAATAGTCCTTTTCTGGTTGAATTAGTGTTCTTCAGGATTACACAACTCACAGAATGAAACTCTCTCTGTAAGACAAAGGGGGTTTATTAGAATGTCTTAAAGGCTGCAGTCCACCTAATCCAATAATGGCTGGCTGTGAAGTCCAAGGCTTGAGTGGTTGTTCAGTCTACAAGGCTGGATCACCTGGTCTTTAGTTTATGCTGGAATCCCAAAGGACTGGGATCTAATACCAGTGAAGGAATAGACTTGCTAGCAAGGCTAGGGCAAGCAGGCAAAGAGCAAACGCTTCCTTCTTCCATGTCCTTCTACAGGCTTCCAGCACAAGGTGTGACCCAGATTAAAGGTCTATTTTCCTAACTCAAAGATCCAGATTAGAAGTGGATTCAAATTAAGCAAAAATTGAAAAAAAAAAATCCCTCACAGTTGTACCCTCTATTTTGGGGTTTAAGTTCTAGGTGTAGTTAAGTTGAAAATCAACTTTTTAAAAAATATTTATTGTCTTCTGTTACACACATGCTACAGTGCATCAGAGGGCATGTTTTGGGAGCCAGTTCTCTCCCATCAGACTCAAGAGATTGGCCGCAGGTGGTCATGTGGTCCTGCTTGCATGGTAGCACAGCTACCTGCTGAGCCATCTCACCATGCTGGATTTCCCTTTCCCTTTGTTTGGTCATTGATTAAGTCTTTAGACATCATTTCAGGAGAGCTAGTTTTTGATACACTTGACCAACAGGCAATTTTCCACATGAAATCTGCAGTTAAAATGTCCTGTATGTGATTAAGAAAATCCTTTAATGTCACATATCACAAAATAACTGCATCTTTAAACCTTTCAAATAAGTCTGGAAATAATAGCACTTTGACTGAGATCTAATGAGGTGACGCCAAGTGGCAGACAGGGAAGCATGGGATGTTCTCTGTACCTACTAAAGCATTTGCGAGTCTGTGTGCCTAGGAGGGGCAGTTCTTTCCAGTCGGGTATGGTTCTTTTGAGCAGCTGTAGTCATGTTCCTGTGTTCACTTGACCCTGGGAGTCTCATGCTAAGACTTTTGGATAGGATTGTAAGAGAAGTGATATAATAATAGTGTTTTATTAGCTTCAGTAAAAACAGTTATTATGCAAGAAAACAGTATAGAGCCCAGCTGAGGCGGAGAACAAATGGGGCAGGAGTCCTTTAAGTCATCAGATTGGGGCTTGGTGGGGAGTGGGATATTTCGGCTTTAGATATCTTAGGACCAGTAGGAGAGAAACAACATATGGTGTCAGAAGGTAGAAGGTGACTTTCTAAGTTTAACTCGAGTTCTAAGGTGATGATTTGGGGGTCTTTTGTTTAAGCACTGGGGATTGGGCCTAGGCTTCATGCACATAAGCAAGTGTTCTACCACTGAGCAACATCCTCGACCTTCTTTTTGCCCTTTCTCATTGTTTTGTTTTGAGACAAAGTCTCAATGTCTCAGGCTGGTCTTAAGTTCACTCAGTAGCTTTGTTGATACTCATTGCACAAGCCTAGACAGGTCTTGAACTTGAGATCCTCCTGCCTCAGCCTTTCAATGCACTGGGATTGCAGGCCTAAATTTTCTAAGTTAGCTTCTCAGTTTTCATGGTTGCATATTAATAGATAAGCCCCAAGACTAGCCTAGAAAAACTAAAATAACCATGTAAGCACATGAGTTATAGTTATATACTCTATAGAGAGTTATATATGCTATAGTCATACACACTACAGAGAGTTATTTACACTACAAAGAATTAAATATGCCACAGAGTTATATACTCCATGAAGAGATATAAACACTACGAGAATTATATGTGCTACAGAGAGTTAAATACGCTATGAAGAGATGTATATTCTACAGTTATATACTATACACTACAGAGAGTTAAATACGCTATGAAGAGATATATATTCTACAGTTATATACTATACACTACAGAGAGTTAAATACGCTATGAAGAGATGTATATGCTAAACAGGTAGGAGTAGAAGGTAGTCATTCTGGAGTCAGAAGAAAATGGGGTGCTTCTTCACAAGTTTATAGAGCTCCCTGACTTTTTATGTGTGCAGGTGTTTTGCTTGCATGCGTGTCTATGCACCATGTGCTGGCCTAGTGCCCACAGAGGCCAGAAGGTTGTCAGGTTCCCTGGAACTGAAGTTAGAGATGTTCATGACCCATCATGTGGGTGCTGAGACTCAAACCTGGGTCCTCTGGAAGAGCAACCAGTGCTCTTAACTGCTGAGCCATCTCCCTAGGGATATGTTATTTTATCCCAAATATTTTTATTTTCCTCTTAGACAAGTTCTAGGATCACTCTGGTATTTTTTTGGTGTGGGGGGGGTACTTTGTATTTTCATTTCCTTCAGGTTATATAGGAAAAATGTTTTAACGGTTTATGACAACTACAGGGATGTCCTGGCCTTTTTGGTAAAAGAGCTGTGGACGGTTACTGCACTGATAAGCTGTGCATTCGTACACTTTTCTATAACGACCCCTTTTCACGCTGAACGCTCTTTTGCATTATTGCCCACTGATAAGCCAGCCTCGGCTTCACCTCGCTGCCTGTTTTCCATGTAAAAGACACAGCAGACATGGTGTCGGGCATATTTACAAGCCCGCAGTGGAACAAGCACAGCAAACAGTCCTTCATGAACAAAAACCTCTGCCCAAAACCTCCCACCTTAATGTAAGCCTCTAACCAAGACAGTAGTCATTGGAAGAAAACTCATCTTGATTAAGTCATGCCAATATAGACAAGGCATGAATGTACTCACAGGTGAAGGGTTTTAATACTTTATAACTTCCTTGCCCTACTGTTTCTTGCTGTTTGGATCATGAAGAGAGCTTAAGCCATGAGGAAGCTGTCAGCACAGAGGTGGTGTGCTGCTGGTTTGTAGGTCAGCTGTCATGTCACTGTGTGGCAGTGGTAAAACCACTGTAACCATCGTGAGGATTGTTGCTGAAAGTCGGTTCTGATCACGTGCTCCTGTCTCTACTCAGGAGGAGATCGCTCTTCAAGAAGCTAGCCAAGCAGCCTTCTCCTTTGCTCCACACCAGCCGAAGTTTCTCCTGCTTGAACCGATCCCTGTCATCTGGAGAGAGCCTCCCCGGATCCCCCACCCACAGCTTATCGCCACGGTCTCCAACACCTAGCTACCGCTCGACTCCTGATTTCCCGTCAGGTGAGTAGATCCAGCCTAGACGGCCCTAGAGAGTGGAAAGGTCCTGGAAGGCATAAACCAGCAGGCAAGGATGAGGAAAACAGGCCGAATTGGCACGTGACAGACAGCATTCAGAGTGCACACGATGGGGGATCATTCTGATTTTTAGAATAGAGCGGGTAGTAGGACTCTGGGGAGGCTTAGGTGAGAAGCCGTCTCTGAACTTCTGAGACAGAAGTATAGGAAGAAAAAGAAAGACACATGGTTGCTCACAGTCCTATGTTTTCCACCCCCAGGTACCAACTCCTCCCAGAGCAGCTCACCAAGTTCAAGTGCCCCCAATTCTCCAGCAGGCTCCGGGCACATCCGGCCCAGTACACTCCACGGCCTGGCCCCCAAACTCAGTGGGCAGCGATACCGCTCTGGAAGGCGAAAGTCAGCTGGGAGCATCCCGCTCTCCCCCCTGGCCAGGACACCCTCTCCAACTCCCCAGCCTACCTCCCCTCAGCGGTCACCATCTCCACTGCTGGGACACTCACTGGGCAATGCCAAGATCACTCAGGCCTTTCCCAGCAAGATGCACTCTCCCCCGACCATCGTCAGACACATCGTGAGACCCAAGAGTGCAGAGCCGCCCCGCTCCCCGCTGCTGAAGCGGGTACAGTCTGAGGAGAAGTTGTCACCCTCCTATGGCAGTGACAAGAAGCACCTGTGCTCCCGCAAGCACAGCCTGGAGGTGACGCAGGAAGAGGTGCAGAGGGAGCAGTGCCAGCGGGAGGTGACGCTGCAGAGCCTGGAGGAGAACGTGTGTGACGCGCCTTCCCTCAGTCGAGCCAGGCCAGTGGAACAAGGCTGTCTGAAGCGGCCTGTGTCCCGAAAGCTGGGCAGGCAAGAGTCTGTGGATGACCTGGACCGGGACAAGCTAAAGGCCAAGGTCATAGTGAAGAAACCAGAGGAGAAACATGAATCCCACCAGAAACCTTACAGCCTTGGTGGTGACTCAGAAAGCTATGCTCTCTTCAGACTGGAGGAGAGAGAGAAGAAAGTGTACCCCAAGGGGCTGGAAAGGTCAGGTCACTTTGAGAACACAGCGGCAGAGTCTCCTTGTGTGGGCAGCCTGCTGAAGGACACCCTTCACAAGCAGGCCAGCGTGCGGGCCATCGAAGGGGTGACCTCAGACGGGGCAGCGTGCAGCCTTGCACCAGGGGAGCACGGCCAATCTCTAAGTGACTTTAAGCGGGCCTCGGCTTCTGGCACCCTCCAGGAGAGTATGTGCCACACCCCTGACAGATCCACTTCCGGAAAGGGTGACTACGTAGAGAAGACCTCCCAGGCCAAAGAGCACATTCGGAACGAGAAGCTGGACAGCAAGCTGGCCAATATTGATTACCTCCGAAAGAAAATGTCACTGGACGACAAAGATGATAGTCACTGTGCCATCCTGAAACCCAAGATGACATCTAGCACCCATGAATGCTTGCCAGGGAACCCTGTACGGCCCATGGCTGGGCAGCAAGAGACCACGCCAGCCTCCGAGAGCCGGGCATTCATCAACAGTACCCACACATCTCAGATGAGCGCTGTTTCCTTTGTTCCTCTCAAGGCCTTAGCTGGCCGGGTAGAAAATGGAGGTGAGAAACCAGGTTTCGTGGCTCCCGAATCCCCCGTGAGGAAGAGCCCCTCCGAGTATAAGCTGGAGGGCAGGTCAGTTTCATGCCTGAAGCCAATTGAGGGCACGCTGGACATTGCTCTCCTGTCTGGACCTCATGCTTCCAAAACAGAGCTACCTTCCCCGGAACCTGCACAGAGCCCCAGCCCATCCCACCCCAGTGTCAGTGTGGGAACCTCGGGGTCACCAGCTCTTCCCAGTAGCAGCGGGAAAAAGAGTAACGCCACCAGCCTGAGGGAGCCTTCCTCTGCCAGCTTAAAGGTGAATAAATCATACCTGCTGGAGCCTCGGTTCCTACCCCCAAGCCGGGGTCTCCAGGAATCACTAGCAGCTCCTGGGATAGAATCAAAGTCAAAGCAGGACAGGAAGGCTACTCATCCTGCGGCCAGGAGCACAGCTACTGTCCCCGAGAGCCACCTCCAGCAGAAAGATGGTGGTCCCACCAAACACCAAGACCATGCCCTTGTTCCTGACCCGGGGCAGACCCTGCACAATGCTGACCCAGCCAGGCTGGGTATACGTGACCCGCTGCCACCAGAAGTGACCCCCTCCAAGGAGAAACCGTGTCCGAAGGAAGCAGCTGAGAAGGTGAGAAGTCAGTGCTCTGCCATAAGGGATGATGTATACAGAGAGCCCTGTGTGAAGCTGTGTCCTGCAGAGATGAGTAAAGCCAGTGACAGCTCCAAAAACCTCCCTCCTGGGGGACGGACCCATCCCGATTTCTGCATGCAGACCCAGACAGAGAAAACCCGGGCATGTGCAAAACCAAGCTCCAGAGATGGCCATGATGAGGTGAAGTCCCTGGCCAGGGAGGACTCCTTGTACTCAGCCGGGCTTCTGTGTGAGAAGGAGGTGGGCAGGGCAAGAAAAGGCACAGAAGCCAAGCCCGAAATCCCTGCTACCAGGCACCCTCCTCAGCCACCAGGAATTGAGAACGAGAAGAGTGAAAAGCCCTCCACTACCCCCTCTTTGCAGAAACAGGTTCCCAGAGAGCCCGACAGGAAGGAACAAGCCCTGCAGAGGCACGGAGGCAACAGCCCTCAACAACCCCTGACCACCAAAGAGCTGTCCAGCCCGGCAGCTTGGCAGCATTGCAGTTCACCAAACCACACTTTTACCAAGGAGCTGGGGACCAAATCCGCTGCCGCAGAGCCAAGCACCAGCCTCCAAGACACTCCCCGATCTGCTACTGCCATCATTACCGCCACCACTGCCACCCCCAGTGCTGGGCACAGTGACTATAGTAGCCATAAGTCCCGGCCTAGCCCTGACCCCAGCCCTTCAAAGTCTAAGCATCCAGACAGGTCCCTCTCCTCACAGAAACTGAGTGCTGCGTCTGCAAAAGGCAAAGAGCCTGCCACTCAACCCCTCGGTGGCTCCAGCAGAGAGGGGAAGGGTGGAAGCAAGGGTCCCCTGGACATGTTCCCTGCCATCCTGGCCACCCAGGGCAAGGCGATCGATGTGTTTGGGCAGGGAGAAGGTAGGGTCACTGTCACACTCCACACGGAAGAGAGTCCTCTAGATGCTAAACTGAAAACCACCAATGGAGGCTGTCCCCAGGAGATGCAGGAGAAGCATCCTCCCAGACAAGGACATCCAGCGTTCAGTGAAGCAGTGGACCAGAAACTTCTCACTCCTGGTGAAAAGCAAAGCCTGTCTCCAAAGCATCCCAAACCATCCACTGTGAAAGACTGCCCTACTCTGTGCGGACAGACAGACAAAAGCCCAAGTCAGCAGGCTTCCCCTGGAGACAGGAAGTCGGAAGGGAAGAAAGGGACAGAGGCACTTTATGTTCCAACCCCAGAGGGCTACAAGCTGGAGGCCAGCCCTTCTCCCCACCATAGTGAGAGCCGACTCAAAGGCCCAGAGAGACCAGCCATGGGCATGGGGAAGGGCTTCTCAGAGGCCAAGGGGAAAGGGCCTGGTCCTCAGAAGCCACTGGCTGAAACCGGCAAGACCAGCGGTATGAAACGGTCACCCTCTGCCACTGCACAGAGTTCTCTCCGCTCAGCTGGCCCCCCAGAGAAATCTCTGAGCTATTCAGCCAGCTTTCCCGAGGCCCAGCCTGCAGCACGAGAGGTCACTGCAGCCACCAGCAGCCCCTCATCCGCCAAGGCTATCATGGGTACCTCAGAATCCTCAGCCCCCAGCAACAGGGACCATAGGAAATCCCAGTCTGGGGGAGATGGCCGAAACCAAATGACAAAGAGTGACTCTCTGCCCTCCTTCCGACTTTCCAACTCCACCCTGGATTCACACCTCCCAGACCCACAGATGCCCAGCACAGCCGGCCACCGGGACAGGGCACTGTCAGTAACTGCTGCCACAGGGGAACCCAGAGGGAGAGAGCTTACCCAACCTCCCCCAGCCAGGAAACAGAATGTGGGCAGGGAGGTGACCAGAGCACCCCCAGCCCAAAGCATGGACCGCTCCCTCGCTCTTTCCTCGGAGAAGGACTACGTGGTGCGGCAGAGGAGGGGCAAGGAGAGCTTGCGAAGCAGTCCTCACAAAAAGGCCTCCTAACACGGGGCCCTTGGTTACAGGGCTGTGAGACCCCTCCAGAGCATCCGTGTAACTGGGTCGTTGCCACCTTACAAACCAGCATTGTATGGGAATGTCCTCCAAGCAGAGCTCCGGGGCTCACAGAGGAGGAGAGACAGAGAAAAAGGGAACTTTCTTCCAGATGCCTTCCCAGTCGGAACCGGTAAAACTGTTGCCAGATAGTGTTTGTACAAAACCTGCCTCTCCGGCCGTGTGCTGGTGAGGAAGTCTCTCTGTACATACCTAGCAATGTGTATGGTTTGGGATGTAGAGTGTGTACCTCGCTGCTGACCGCCTTGTTGACCGAAGCTTTTCTAAGTGAAGATACGTCTTTTACCACTTAACCATCATGCGGTAGTGAAGCAAAGTGGTCAGGGCTAGGTGTGTGTGAAAATAGAATACTACCCATGCTCGCGTGTGTACACATCCACCTATGTGTTTTGGTCTGTGGTTTGAGGATAGTTCAAGGCTCCATTTGTATAAGTAGAGTTAAAGATGAAAGGAAGCCCTAAATACAGTAGATGGTGAGTTTTTGTGTGTATATTTAACCAGGATCTCCGATCATACTGAATCTGGCTACCTGTATTTTCTGAGCTGCTGCTTTTGGACCCCTCTCCTAGGAGTGAGTGGCCAGGATAGGTAGAGCCAGGCATCTCTTTGACAGCCCTTGGAGGGGACATTTTGACCTTCAGGTCCAAGTGGCCCAAAAAAAAAAAAAAAACAATTGTCTCCATCTCTGGGTCCTATGTCTGGTCTTCACCTGAGGGTATGCAGAGACTAGAAACACACTGTGGGTCTCTGGGTCCTGTGTCTGGCCTTCACCCGAGGGCCCACAGGAACTAGAAACACATTGTGGGTCAGCTTTCTTCCTTCTCCCTGTCCTTTCTGAACTCCTACCCTCAGGCCTTCATGCTGTGAGTCCAAGAAGCACATGGTTATGGCGGGTGCTGCGCCAGCCCTGCCCATGAGGAAACAGAAAATCACTGGCTGCACACCAATCCGCTAGTTCTTAGGTGGAGTGATATGCATTAGGAAACAGAAAATCACTGGCTGCACACAAACCTGCTAGTACTTAGGTGGGGTGATATGCATTAGGCATTGGAAGAGGTTTTAAATTTGCTTTTGTTGAGGAAAAGGGGGTGGGGTGGATTTTGGCATCATAGCATATATATTAAAGAATAATCAGGACATCAGATACATTTTAATACATAGCTGGGGCCTTATGTTGTAGATGAAGCTTGCTGTTTTTAGCAAGTTCCTGGGTTTCACATTCATTTCTGACGCATCGAGTAGCTCCATGCATTTCATAACACGATCTCTTTATTTGTATGCAAAAAATTACTGTATTAATAAAGAGCAGCATTTTGTAACAAAGAGACTGGAGCTATTTGGTGCTTGAATGTGATCATCCTTTTTACTTTTGCTAAGCCTTATTTAAATTTTGTATACCATGAAATGTGTAGAGTCTGTCAGATCATTTTAGTGCTGAGGGTTTTTCTGATTTGTTTCTGTTGTTGCGGTTTTTTGATGGCTTGTTTTGGACTATAAGATGGCACTCGCTGAAGTACATACTAAGGCACAATGCAGATACGTTTTTATAAGCTGCTTGGGATACATAGCAAGCCTTTGTTCTGTAAGAGGAAAAAACGACAAATGAATATTGAATCTAGCACCAGACCCCTTGGGGGTGTCTTGGTATCTTTCCATCATAAGCTCGTTTATGTGAGCACGCTCTGGGTTATAACTAACCTTGTAAGGTTGTAAGCACTCTAGAAACAAAGGCACGGCATCACTGACTGCTTGGTTGACCATTGTTACAAAGCCCGTTGGCGATGAGAAAGGAAAGGAAAAAGGAGTGTTCTCTTCACCCTTCTCCCCACCCCCCCACAGCTCACCCCCCCATCACTACATTGTGAAACTGTAGAACAAACATATTTTTTACAAGAACTCAAATGGGTCTCAAAAGTAGTCTCAACACTTATAACGCATATCTGGTTGGCAGATCTAATCGAGCAACCCTTCTCTACTCAGACATCAGGACAGGACAGGTCTGTCCAGGAAGTAGTTCACGGTTTACAGCCCTTTCCTTTCAAACTGTCCAGTTTTCTTTTAAGCACAACTAGCAGCTTGTTTACAAAGGATATTTTTATGTATATTTTGTATAGTGTATTATCATTTTGCCAAATATGTTTTTGCATTTTGGATGAGTAAAGAGTACCTAAGGTTGCTTACATGTGACACCTGTTTGTTGTTGTGAATCTCCCCCGCCAGCTGGTAGACTTCTCCTGTGTTCTCTTTGGTCAGTCTCCATGTGGTTGTGAGATGTACCCCTCAGTAGGACTCCCAGCTGTAGATTTACCAGCTTCGGTTTGTTAGGATCTGTGCAATAACGTGTTGGCAAGTCTTATTTTCTCCGAGAAATCCCCCCATGAATGTCATAATTGTTGTATATTGAACAAATATTTATACTTATGCAGTTGCATAACATTGAATAAAAATTTAGCATGAAAGATGACGGACGTTTTATGTTTTTTCACCTATGTACATATATGTCAAACACTGCAGATGGTCGATCACTCAGATGCCTTGTGAATGCTTTTGGTGAGTTGATTGGTTTACCTGTTTCCTTTTTGCCCTACACAGTTAGTTTGGTCTTGAGGAGAAATCCTCCAGCTTATCCCCATTTTGTTTTGCCCCCTAACTGTCATACACACCCATGCTCACCATGTTACCAGGAAAGAGGTCTCGTCTCCCATGACTCCTCACGTTCTACGACCTCACTCTAACCATCACCCCCAATTTCAGAAACCCCCTTTCCCGGCTCCCTTCCCTACTGGCCTAGAAGAATCTACACTTCATAGTGTTCAGTCTTCTGTCACTCTCACGGTGTAGCTTCCACACACTGTCAACGCTGGTTTGAGGGGTGCCGGTGCCACGTGGCTATGTGCAAAGTCTACTTCCCAACATCATTTATACGGACCATTGCCCCCGCAATGACGAGTGTTCCCCAACATGACTCCCTTTTAGTTCAAAACAGACTATTCCCCTCTTCAACATGACATGGATACCCATGTCAACACACATGAACAAAAATTCAATCACACGCATTCCCATTCTCATTAATGTTCCTTTCTTCCCTCAAACCATGCTGCGTTCCCCATATTTTTCTGATCACATCCCAAGTTTCTACCTAAATTATTTCTCTCTTTAATAAAATGAACCAAAAAAAAAAAAAAAACCAGCAGCAGCAACAAAAACAAAAACCACTTGTCCAGTCGGTTTCACAAACTTATTCGATCCTGGCCCTACCAGTTTTCTGCTCTGAGCAGCTTTGATTTAGACTGTCCTGGTCTTAGCCTTTTGTCAAAGTTTGGGTTTCTATTGCTGTGAAGAGACAACAATGACCACAGCAACTCTTATAAAGGAAAACAGTTGGTTGGGGCTGGCTTACTGTTCCAGAGGTTTAGTCTGTTATCATCGTGGGGAGACATGGAGGGATGCAGGCAGACATGGTGCTAGAGAAGGAGCTGAGAGCTCTACACCTCAATCTGCAGGCCTAACTTGAGCATGTAAGACCTCAAAGTCTGCTTCCACAGTGACACACATCCTCCAAGAAAGCCACACTTCCTCCAATAAAGAGCCATGCCTTCTAACAGTGCCACTCCCTGTGGGCCAAGTATTCAAACCCATGAGTCTATGGGTGCCATAGCTATTCAAACACCACACCCTTCTGTTCTTCACAATGCCCCTAGAGAGAGAAACATACTACGTCACAGCCTTTACATATTTAAAAACCTCTCACAGTCAGAGTCCAGCTCCTTAGACATTCTCTCTTAGTGCATCTTTTAGGAACTTTTATGGTTTTAGGAAGTTCCTAGTACTAGGTACTTTATAAAAAGAGGTTATTGGTTCAGTTTATAAAAAGAGGTTATTGGTTCAGTTCTGGAGCCAAAAGCCCAAAGTTGGCTAGTCTCATTTGTTCAGCTGCTGGTTAGGGCTTCATGGCAGAGGCTCTCATGGCTGTAGGAGCAATTGCAGAGAGATCATATAGCAATATGGAAAGCCAGAGACTCGGGCCAGGCTTCTTTTTCTGTATAAAAAGCCACCCTTGTGAGAACAAACCAAAGGCCAAGAGAAAAACATTAATCCCTTCCAAGGGTGATATTCCCAGTGTGCTAACATACTGGAGCCTGACCTTCCATCATTCAATTCCTTCCAAAGATAGCACCATACATAACTTCAACTAGGAGGTATATATTCCTCAGGCACCCAGAAAAGCCTTTCCTGGCAACCTATGGGATACATCGCATTATCTCATTGTTTTCTGTTTCTCCATGTGTATCTGTGAGATCCAAGTTTCCAGTTCCTCTGTCTTGCTTTTTTTCTGAGTGTAACCACTGGGATAGAACCCCCTGTGTTCTCTATACAGTAATATTTGAGATTTTCAAATATGTATTTATTTTGATTTTGTCTGTGAGTACGTACACACACTTGTGTCCAGTTTGCATGTCTGGTACTCATGGCAGCCAGAAATGGGTATCAGATCCCTGGAACTGTACTAACATCAGCTACCATGTGGGTCTGGGAACTGAACCCAGGTCCTCTAGCAAGAGCAGCCAGTGCTCTTAACCACTGAACCTTCTCTACAGCTCCCAATTTTTATTTTAAAATGTTAATTATAGTTCAATAATTGAAGTGATAGTATTTCTCTAACACACTTGGGACTACATTTTTTCCTGAGGCCAAGGCATTGTTTTTAGTGACTCTCTGATGATGGGGGAATAGCTTTCAAAAATTATAAATTGTCTTTTTTATAGCATATGGCATAGAAATGGGTGTATGAGTCCCTTTCTAAGATAAATATAAGAGACAAAGAAATCACTTCCAAAAAAAAGCAAGCAAACAAACGCACTAACCTACTAATGAGAGGCAGTGAACATACTGGCAGCCCAACAGTCAAACTCTAGTGTGCACATGAGCCTCATGGGAAAGTTGCCTGTTGTGCTTTAGGAAGCTGAGTAGAGATGAAAATTCGTAAAAATTTAATAAGCTCTTCAGTGAGTCAAATGCTACTTACTGTCTGGCCACACCAAGGGATCACCAGCCCCACATGTTTATGTCCTCGGGTGTTCTAATGTACACTCAAGGTAGAAGAGCAGACAATCAATTCCCCATTGTAAGCAGAGACCATACTTTAGTTTTCTGTCTGCCAAGACCTGAATAATCACACAAAACTATATTAATTACATCATTGCTTGGCCAATGACTCAGGCATATTTCTAGCTAGCTCTTATATCTTAAATTAATCCATTTCTATTAGTGTGTATCACCACAAGATTGTGGCTTACCAGAAAGGTTCTGGTTGAATGAATCCTCATTCAACAGCTACATGGCATCTGCCTGACTCTGCTTTCTTTCTTCCTGCATTCTGTTTATTTTTCTCTGCCTAGCTCTATTCTAACCTGCCATAGGCCAAAGGAGCCACTTTGGCCATTGGCTTCACCCTCCTCAGCTTTCCAACATGGCAGAGGTCCATTTACTGCCAGCTCTGGGAGCCATGTTTACCAAACCAACTCTCCAAAGTGGTTGGCCCATGCCACCACCAAGTAACTTGCAGCACGCTGCCCACAAACCCCATTCAAGTGCTTGGCCTCCTGAAAGAGCCAGAGCTGTTCATGCTGCCAGCATGGACCAGAAAGCCTTATCTCAAAGAAGCTGCACCTTTTTTGCTGATAACTCTGAGTCAGGAAACCTTCACTTAAAGGAACTATGTCTCTGCTTGATGGCAGCAAACAGACCTATCTGATAAAAAATGCAGCTATCAAGAATCTGTGCTTGGCTCTCATTTTTGTGGGTCTGGAAGCCCCCCCCCCCTTTTTAAAGCTTTTTTAGGTGCTCCAGATGGTGGGCACCATTATATAATCAGAGATTGTGCTTTAGTTTCCTGACTGCTCAGACCCGAATAATCACACAGAAGCTATATTAATTACAACACTGCTTGGCCACATTCCTAGCTAGCTCTTACATCTTAAACTAATCCAGTAAGGTTTTGTCATTTCTCTCGTTCAGCAGTTACATGGTGTCTCCTTGATGCTACCTTCTTTTTTCCTGCATTCAGTTTAGGTTTCCCCTGCCTGACTCTGATGGAGGAAGGTCATTGGTCACTTAATAAAGAAACTGCTTGGCCCTGATAGGTTAGAACATAGGTGGGTGGAGTAAACAGAAAAGAATGCTGGGAGGAAGAGGAAGTGAGGTAAGACGCCATTCCTCTCGTCTCCAGACCAGACTCGATGAAGCTCCGACCCAGGATGGACGTAGGCTAGAATCTTCCCGGTAAGCACACCTTGGGGTGCTACACACATTATTAGAAATGGGCTAGTCCAGGTGCGAGAGTTAGCCGAGAAGAGGCTAGATATAATGGACCAAGCAGTGTTTAAAAGAATATAGTTTCTGTGTAATTATTTCAGATAATACTAGCCATGTGTGAGCCAGGGCGGCCAGAATGCAGCCCTGCCGCTCCTTCAACATGACTCTATTCTGCTCTGCCATAGGTCAAAGCAGCTTCTTTATTAGGCAATGGTAATAAACATCTTCACAGCATACGGGGGCATCCCACATCACCCCATCTATAGATCGACAGCTTTGCTTGAGTCACTTCCCCACTCCCAGAGACATCACCAATAGAGCTTTAAGATATGTTCTATATAATTGCTAGTGCAATCACCTTGAGTTTAAGGACCCTCCCTGTTCAAATATACCCAAGAATCCCGTGTCACTGGAATGTCAAAGCAAGCTAGAAACAGCTTCTAGGTTCTAGTACTGGCCCACTGATTTTTCTACGTTTTAACACAACAACCCACTTGTTTGCCCATCAAAGCTTGAGAATGTTTGTTAGCATTGCTTTCCAGACTTCCTAGAAGATAGTCACTTTAAATCTTTATCAAACATACAGATTCTGAGGCCTCCATCTCAAAGCCACTGATTTAAAAAAAATCTCCAGGGTGGTCCAGGAGAGATGACCCAGCACTTAAGAGCACTGGATTCTCTTTCAGAAGACACACTCCACCCCCCCACCACACAGGTGGTTGCTCACAACCATCTATAAATCCAGTCTCAGGGGATCTGATGCCCTTTTTGGCCTCCCTGGGCAGTGCCCACAAGTGGTTCACAGAAATCCATGCATACATGTACATAAAACACTCACACACATTCAATACATTTTAAGCTTTTTTTAAATAATTATTCTCCAGAAAGAAGATTGGAAAATGGTTTGTAATCAGAGGATGGGGGCAGGTGATTCTTCTGATTCGGGAATGGGCCGTGCTGGCATAGAGTGTGTCAGCCCTGTGTTCAAGCTTACCTCTGTCTAGTATGTGATAATTACTGCTTTAGACCCTTTGATGGTGAATACTTGTGAGTAGTAAGAAGGAAGTAATTTAAATGTTTGCTCACCTACTTCATATGCTTAGCAGTGTCTGTCAAGTGCCATCTTCCTTGAACCTCTACATAATCCCTTCAGCTAGCATGGTCTTCCTATTTATCCAGTTGAGGAAACAGCCCCACACAAGCTGACCACCTTTCTAACCATTACCAAGTGGCCTATAATGCTGGGCTGCTCTTACTGAGCTAAACCATCATTCTTAAACACAGAAAAACCACACAGTACTAAATTACACATTTTATAACTGGTGGAAAATCACAACCAAAGGAAGTTAATTGTTTTCTGTAACAGAGCTCCCTTTAGTAGATCTAGTAAATCAGCAGTTTCCCACCTCAAATTTTGGCTCACAACACAAATGCAACATGAACAACTCTAGTAGCATCAACTACAGACACTTGCTCCCTTCAATACCGAGCAAATATTAGCAGCTCAACGGCAAAGAAATACTCAAATTGTGTCTCCTTCCTGCTAGTTAGTATGTATGGTTCATTCCTCAGAACAATACATGTGTGTTCTTTCTCTCTCCCCTCTACTCTCGTCAGTATCACACACACACATCATGCAGTAACAACTAGGTGTGATCAAAGCTTTGGCAAACCTTTTGCTTCGTTACTTTTTCATATTTGAAAGCCAGTTATCCTGACTCGGGTCAGATCCTCAAGTGTTCAGATAGCTTGTATTCCCAATTAGAATCATTAGCCCCTGTCCTCACATAGAAAACGCTGCAGCATCTCACTGGATTCTGACACCACAGACTCTAGAGACAAGGTTATTTTCTCACTGCTCCAGCTGAGGACAGGCTCCTTGTCTTGTTTGCTGGAGTTGACTGACAAAACCACAACGGATTTGAATCAGACAGGTTTTCACCTCCTGACAGCGATCAGACAACACTGATAGGAAAACAGAAGCAGAGATGAGATTCGTGGGCCACAACGTAATCCCCTAGCCAATAAGTATAGAATACGTTGTTTCTAGCTTAATCAATTAGCTAACTACAGGACCTTTGGCTAGCCAAGCTCAGCTACTATGAAACACTATAGTGTTTTTGGTGCATTGGCTTCCTTTCAATGTGCCAAGTCTAAATCCATGGCCTCCCACAAAGCCCATTCAACAATTCCTCATTTGGCCATGTCCCCACCATGTGAGAACCTTACTAGGAACTAGGCCGGTGCCTCCACTCTCAAGAGACATCTCTACATTATAGTGTCCTCGTGATCAAACAGTTGAGTTGTCCTGTGCTAGAGACTAATAAAGCTTCAAGGGCACACAGTGCTCAGAAAGAATAATAAAACTATTAGGCAGTCTCTAGATCATGCTTCTTAGTCGGGGTCTTTCAGAAGAATCAAGAGGCAGGCAACTCAAGAACAGGCCAGATGAGGAGTCTACCATTTTACCCAGCCTGTTTAATTCTCTCGTAACGTAATAGCCACAGTCATTGTGCTTATCCACATACAGCACAAATCACTTGTGAAACAGACTCCTTCCCTCCCTGGTAGGCTGATAAGTTCTCTGGCACAGGGATAATGTGCATCTAGAGGTTTAATTGCTTGCCTTGTCTTGTTGAGTTAGAAGCACAGGGACACACAATTAAGTGGGTAGCTGCCTCTTTGTGATAGCCTTGTTCTGTATCGTGAGGAATGGCTCCATGTCTAAGCTTCTGGGAAGCTTTTTCTTGTCGGTGTGACATGAAATTTCAACAGGAGCACTGTTTGAGGAGTCTGGGGACTCCCTGAAGTTGAAAGATACAGACTCAAAGCTCTGAAGCTTTACGTCAACCTGTGTTGTAAGGGCTTAAAATAGATACCACCTTCACCTCTCCCCAATGTTTGCAATTATTCTGTGCACTCCACGTCGGAGTGCAGAGCCTTTAGCAGTGGCAATCAAGACTCAAAGATTGAGAAACCTTGAAGCCTACTCTAAGTTCACATTTATCGTGGAATTTCTTTTCCAACGGGCCACTATAGGCAATCTGATTTGATCAATCTTGAGGCATTTACTTGAATTGCATGTCTCAACTGTCTTAGCACAACCTGGCTTAGGGCAAAGACAGACAAAACCTTCCCTGTATTTCAGTCAACAACTCCTCTTTCTGATGTAGGACTGGCTGTCCTAGGAAAAGTTTCTCTACTAGGATTACAGGAATTCTTTACCTTCTCCAAAAATCTTCATGCAATCAGAAACCTATAGCAGGAAACCAGGAGAGCAATCACCGGGGTGAGTGAGTTTCGGACCCGCGGCAGCAGCCCGGGACACGGAACTCAGACGTTCCTCATCCCCCCTATACTTCCTGGTCTTCCTGCAGGGGCTATACTCCCTGGATACTGCCTCTCTCTTCCTATCCCACCCAGCTTGCATCCAGACCCCCCCCCTTTTGCCTCCCTCCCCTCTTCGGGCACATAACATCAACCAGCTCAACCTGTTTGGGTGCTGGGACCAAATCATGAGGGCAACTGGGCAGGCGGTAGTTCCTTTGTTTCAGTAGCCTGCCTGCAGCAAGCAAGGTAGGCCCTTTGGTTAAGAGCTATCCAACCAGCACGGAGATCTGATCTAGGCACCAGGAGAGCCATCACTGGGGAGTGCCATCACTGGGAAGGTACATCAGTGGGCAAGGAGACCTGATCCTGTAAAAGAAGATCCTTAGGGGAGCATTTGGAGGAAGAGATGGGCAGGCGCCAATGCAAGAATTCACCCAACAATCTGAAAAACAACATGAAACCACCAGAACCCAGCAACCTCACAACAGGAGGACATGAACACCTTAATCAAGAAGAAGTAGAAAAAATTGACTTTATGAAAGTGATTGATGCCCTTAAACAGCATGTAAAAAATGCCCTTATAGAAATGGATGAGAAGTATAACAGAAAGTTTGAAGAATTGAATAAATCAGTGAATGATATACCCTAGGAAACCAAGGAAAACCAATCAAAGAGATAATGGAAACAGTTTAAGACTTGAAAACTGAAATGGAGGCAAGGAAGAAAACACAAACCGAGGGCCGGCTGGATATGGAAAATCTAGGTAAATGAATAGAGACTACAGAAACAAGCATAACCAACAGAATACAAGAGATAGAAGAAAGAATCTTAGATTCTGAAGATACCATAGAGAAAATAAATGCACTGATCAAAGAAAACAGCAAGTCCAACAAACTCTCATCACAAAATATTCAGGAAATCTGGGACACAATTAAAAGACCAAACCTAAGAATAATAGCAGTAGAAGAAAAAGAAGAAGTGCAGCTCAATGGTCCAGAAAATATATTTAATAAAATTATAGAAGAGAACTTTCCCAACCTAAGGAAAGATATACCTATGAAGGTTCAAGAAGCATACAGAACACGGAATAGATTGGATCAAAAAAAAATCCCCTCGCCATATAATAATAAAAACACAAAGCATACAGAATAAAGAAAGAATATTAAGAGCTGCAAAGGAAAAAGGCCAAGTTACTTACAAAGGTAAACCTATCAGACTTACACCTGACTTCTCTATGGAAACCATGAAAGCCAGAAGGTCCTGGATAGATGTACTGCAAAAACTAAGAGACCATGGATGCAAGCCCAGACTACTATACCCAGCCAAGCTTTCATTCACCATAAATGGAGAAAACAAAATTTTCCAGGATAAAAACAAATTTAAACAATACGTAGCCACAAACCCAGCCTTACAGAAAGTAATAGAAGGAAAATCTCTAACCAAGGAGTCCAACAATGACCACAATAACTCAGACATCTAGAGACCCGTCACCAGCGCAACTCAAAGAAGGGACGCACACGAACTCTACTACTAAAGAAGTGACCGGAGTTAACATCCCCTGGTCATTAATATCACTTAATGTCAATGGGCTCAACTCACCTATAAAAAGGCACAGGCTAAGAGATTGGATACGAAATCAGGATCCAACATTCTGCTGTTTACAAGAAACACACCTCAAACACAGAGACAGGCACCTACTCAGAGTAAAGGGCTGGGAAAAGGCTTATCAAGCAAATGGACCTAAGAAACAAGCAGGTGTGGCCATACTAATTTCTAACAAACTTGACTTCAAACTTAAATCAATCAGAAGAGATGGAGAGGGACATTTTATACTCATAACAGGATCAATTCATCAAGAGGAAGTCTCAATCCTGAATATCTACGCCCCTAATATAAAAGCACCCACATACGTAAAAGAAACACTACTAAAACTCAAGGCAGCCATCAAACCGCACACACTAATAGTAGTTCAACACTCCTCTCTCACCAATGGACAGGTCAATCAGATAGAAACCTAACAGAGAAATAAGAGAATTAATGGAGGTAATGAATCAAACAGACTTAACAGACATCTATAGAACATTCCACCCAAATAGGAAAGAGTATACCTTCTTCTCTGCAGCTCATGGAACCTTCTCAAAAATTGACCACATACTCAGTAACAAAGCAAACTTCCACAGTTACGAAAAAATATTAGTAACCACCTGTGTCTTATCAGATCACCATGGATTAAAGTTAGAATTCAACAACAATGATACCCCCAGAAAGCCTATAAACTCATGGAAACTGAACAGTCAACTACTGAACCACACCTGGATCAAGGAAGAAATAAAGAAAGAAATTAAAGTCTTCCTTGAATTCAATGAAAATAAAGAAACAACATATTCACACTTATGGGACACTATGAAAGCAGTCCTGAGAGGAAAGTTCATAGCACTAAGTGCCCACTTAAAGAAAACAGAGAAGGCACACATTGGAGACTTAACAGCCCATCTGAAAGCTCTAGAAAAAAAA
>NW_026067997.1:6831036-6837464 GCF_014885135.2 Alexandromys fortis
TCTCTAATTTTGCATGCAAATGGATGGAAAGAGAAAACACTATCCTGAGTGAGGTAACCCAGACCCAAAAAGATGAACATGGGATGTACTTACTCATAATTGGTTTCTAGCCATAAATAAAGTTCATTGAGTCTATAATTTGTGATCCTAAAGAAGCTAAATAAGAAGGTGAACCCAAAGAAAAACATATAGTTATCCTCCTGGATATGGGAAGTAGACAAGATTGCTGGGCAAAAAATTGGGATCTTGGGGTGGGGTGGGATGGGGGTAAGGGGAGATGGGGAGAGAAAAGTGAGAAGGGGAGGATGGGGGAAACTTCGGGAAATGGGATGATTGGGATAAAGGAAGGGTGGATAAGGAAGCAGGGAAGCACATATCTTAATTAAGGGAGCCATCTTAGGGTTGGCAAGAGACTTGAACCTAGAGGGGCTCCCAGATGCCCAGGGCGATTTCCCCAGTTAGTTCCTTGAGCAGCTGAGGACAGAGAACCTGAAATGACCCTACCCTATAGCCATACTGATGAATATCTTGCATATCACCATAGAACCTTCATCTGGCGATGGATGGAGATAGAGACAGAGTCCCACATTGGAGCACTGGAACGAGCTCCCAAGGTCCCAGTGAGGAGCAGAAGGCGGGAGAACATGAGCAAGGAAGTCAGGACTGTGAGGGACACACCCACTCACTGAGACAGTGGGGCTGATCTATTGGGCACTCACCAAGGCAAGCTGGACTGTGACTGAAAAAGCATGGGATAAAACCGGACTCTCTGAACATGGCGGACAATGAGGGCTGACGAGAAGCCAAGGACAATGGCACTGGGTTTTGATCCTAATTCATGTTCTGGCTTTGTGGGAGCCTAGCCAGTTTGGATGCTCACCTTCCTAGACCTGGATGGAGGGGAGAGGACCTTGGACTTTCCACAGGGCAGGGAACCATGACTGCTCTTTGGACTGGAGAGGAGTTGGGAGAGGGGGACAGGAGTGGGAGGGAAATGGGAGGCTGGGAGAAGGCGGAAATTTTTTTTTCAATAAAAAAAAAAAAGAAACCTATAGCAGGGTCCTTTCAGTGAGATTAGTTGGAGATAACACTTCAAGCCAGAGAACACTACCACCTAGAAAATGATGTTTCTTGAGGCAGTTAGGGTTTCTATTGCTGTGAATAGACACCATGACTATGGCAACTCTTATAAGGAAAACATTTGGGGAAATTGCTTACAGATTCAGAGGTTCAGTCATGGCAGGGAGCATGAGAGCAACAGGAAGTCACATGAGATACTAGGTGGTATCCTGAACACAGCAAACCTCAAAGCCCGCCCCCACAGTGACACCTTCCTCCAACAAGGCCGTACCTACTCTAACAAAGCTAAACTTCCTAATAGTGCTGCACCATATGAGATTCTGTGGGCCAATCACATTCAAACAACCACACTTAGTTACTCTTGTACTGCTGTGATAGAGCACCATGAGCAATGCCACTTACAGAAGGGAAGAGTCCTTCATTCATATCAACACACTGTGGTTAGAGACAAGAGGAGATCTCACTAGAAGAGTCACAGAATTGACAAGAAAACCTAGTGCCTAGTCCAGTCTTCTAAGATTATGCGTTGGAATGAGATCAGGAATATTAAGTTTCTATTTGAGTTTCATATATTTTAATTTTATTTTTATGTGTATGAGTTTGCATAACATATATGCAACACATGCATCTACCTAACCACAGAGGGCACCAGCTCCCCAGAGTTAGTTACAGGCAGTTATAAGCCCCCATGTAGGTACTGAAAATAGAACCAATTTCCTTTCCAAGAGCAGTATATGTTCTCAGTACTTGAGACACTTCTATAACCCTCATATGGTTTTGGGGGGGGGGCACATTAGCATAGTGACACAAATGTAATTCAGTGAAGTCCTAGGACCATTTGTTGAACATGCTAAGTAATATGGAAGACAAGTAAGTCTAATGTTCATCTCCATTCAATAGTTTCAAAAATGTTCAAATAAAGATTTATTTTTGTCAAATTCCAGAATAAAACTATTCATGGAGTAAGACAGCAAGTAAGTTACTATCCTGCAGACTTGTATCTTTAAGATGGATGCTCAATTAAAGTGTCTCAGAGACACTTTAATTACTTTCTAATTTTAACCAACTTGATCACAAAGATTTTTCATAAGATTCATTTTCCACAAATCTACAGCCTTACTATCCATATTCAATCATTTCGGAATAACCAATCACTCAACTTTAGACCAACAAAATCACTTTTAAAAAATAACAAAAGAATATGTCTTTCATACTTTAAAAGGGGGTTAGTTTAAATTATGCACGTTTCTGTGTTGATATGATCATGTAATCATAGGTGCCTATGAATATGAAAACAGGGTGCTGGATCACCTGGGATGGAGTTACAAACAGGTGTGAGCTATCTGGTGAGGGTGCTGGAATCCACCTGTGCCATTTCACTGTGCGATAGCAGCAAGCCCCCAACCACTGAGGCATCGCTCAAGCCCCACCCTCCGGATCTGAAGTTACAGACATAGATGATTGTGAATCCTGTGACGTGGGTGGTGGGAACTGAATCTGGGTCCCCTGTAACAGCAGCAAGTGCTCTTAACCACTGAACCATCTCTCCATTTCTAGCAGCATAGAATTTCAAAACACGACCACACATTTGACAAGAGAATGATACTTAATTTTTGTCTTAATAATCTAAGAATCTTCTAAACTAAATAGTATGGTGTTTTATTCTTTTGGATTTAGGAGGAAACCACCCAGATCCCAAATAAATCATACACAGAGGCTTATTCTTAGTTATGAATGCCCAACCTTAGCTTGGCTTGTTTCTTGCCAGTTTTTCATAACTTAAGTTATCGAGACTATCTTTTGCCTCTAGGCTTTCATCTTTCTCTATTTCTGTTTACCTTTCTTTCCTTCTTTCTCCGTGGCTTGCTGTGTAGCTGGGTGGCTGGCCTCTAGTATCGTCCTCTCCTTGTTCTCTTGTTTGCTCCTTGCTCTCCTCATTTTTGGTTCTCCTTCTATTTATCCTCTCTGCCTGCTAGCCCCGCCTATCCTTGCTCCTGCCTATTGTTCTATTGGCTGTTCATCTCTATATTAGACCATCAGGTGTTTCAGACAGGCACGGTAGCACAGCTTCACAGAGTTAAATAAATGCAGTATAAACAAAAGTCACAAACCTGAAAATAATATTCCTTAACAATAGGCTGAATGGATTTGAAAACCATTTAGAGAACAACCCATCTAATAGCCACAGAACATATTCTTACATTGTTTTTATTAACACATACAAAATAAGAATAAAGTATAGACCACATATTAGGGCAGTAGATATGATTCAGTGGCTAAGAACCCTTGTTGCTCTTCAGTAAGATCCAAGTAGCTCCCGGCAGCCATGTTGGGTGACTCCCAACCACCTGTAACTCCCACTCAAGGGAATATGACACTTCTTTTTCTGAGTTCTGTGGGCATCTACACACGTGTGTTAAACACATACACCTACATATTTTCAACTGGTTTGACATTGGGTCTCATTATGTAGCCCTGGCTAGCCTGCAACTCCCTGTTTACATTAATCTGACCTTGAGCTCACAGAATCCCACCTGTTTCCCCAGTGCTGGGATTAAAGGTGTGTTGCCTAACATCCAACTATACGTAAAAAAGTGAAAATTGATCCTTTTACCTACCCAAGCTCAAACCCAAAGGGGTCAAGGAGTGAAACATAAACCTGATATCCTGATTCTCATAGAGAGAAAATGGGAAAAATATTTGAACTCATAGGAACAGGAAAAAAATTTGAACAGGACACCAATAACGGGCATTAAGACCCACAGTTGAGGGGCTGGAGAAATGGCTCAGTGGTTAAGAGCATTGCCTGCTCTTCCAAAGGTTCTGAGTTCAATTCCCAGCAACCAAGTGGCTTACAACCATCTGTAATGAGGTCTGGTGCCCTCTTCTGGCCTGCAGACATACACACAGACATAATAAATAAATAAATAAATAAATAAATACCCACAATTGATAAATGGGCCCTCATGAAACTAAAAGTTTCTGTAGAGCAAGGGACACCAAGAAGGCAAAAATGTCCTTACAAGCTATTTATGTGACACAGGGTCAATGTTTTAAACTGAAAAATCTAAACAAGAAAGCAAAAAGACAATACAAACTGAGGCATGGGACACTGTCCACCATGCCGCTATGACACCATGTAGAGTCCTGAGACCCAGGAAGTCAGATGGGACCAGCAGAGCCAATCCACCCGCCTGCCTCCTTACCACACCCCAGTGCACAACTCAGGCTGGAGCATACATGTGGTATGGTCACAGGACACCATGCAGCAACCCCCTGCCCCAGACCAGTCCACCACTTCGTCCACCAAGATGCACCAGAACTACCTGACATCTTGCAACCCCGACTCCAGATATGGACCCTCAGCTGGGCCTCCATACCATATACCTGCATGTAAAGAAGGCATGGCATTCTGCCCCAAAGATCACCTGTGAAAAAGAACCCTCCACAGACTTTTTTTTTTTTTTTTTTTTATTTTTCGAGACAGGGTTTCTCCGTAGTTTTTGGTTCCTGTCCTGGAACCAGCTCTTGTAGACCAGGCTGGCCTCGAACTCACAGAGATCCGCCTGCCTCTGCCTCCTGAGTGCTGGGATTAAAGGCATGTGCCACCACCACCCGGCTCCTCCACAGACTTCTAAAGATCAGCTGCAAGAACCTTCTAAGCCTGCAGAGGTTTGCTTCTAGGCTCAAAGTTACAACCATCTCTATCTGACCTGGGACCCTTCTGACCCCCTATTTGCACATTAACATAGAGTTGCCCCAAGACTGAACCCAAGCAACATTTAGCTGGCCTATAACCTGACAGAGTGGGGTACCAACAAACAAAGATCCAATCACCCTGTCAACAAAAGTGATAGCAGGTATCCATAGCAAGAAACTCAGCCAGTGACCTAACTTCAGATGCCAAGGTCCCATTACAAAATACAAACAATATAAATAAGATAATACGTCTCCTCCAGAAACTCACACCCCCATCATATTGTTCCTGGAAAAATAGAATTTATCTGAATAACTATTAAAAGTATGTCAAGGAATTGAGAGATGATGTGAATAAATGCCTGAATGAAGACTGTAAAAAACAGTTAAATAATGAAATCATTCAAGATATGAAAATACAATTTGATTAAGAGACTCTCTGAAGAAGATATGAGCTAAAATAAAACTATAAAAGACTTGGGAAATCAAACAAGTTTGGTGGGAAGCTGCACCATCAGATTGGCTCAAATGGAAGAGAGTGTACCAGGACTCCAATACAAAGCAGAAGAAATGGATCACTCAGTTAAAAAAAAATACCAAGCAAATTCAACAGGAATGGAATGTGTAGGAATTCTGGAACACTAGGAAAAGCCTAATCCTGTAAGTCACAGGCAAAATAGGAGGGGAAGAAACTCGGCGGTAAAAAAACAATGACATTTTGAATTTTACATGCAAAAGGATGGAAATAGAGAACACTATCCTGAGTGAGGTAACCCGACCCCAAAAGATGAATATGGTATGTACTCACTCATTAGTGGATTCTAGCCATAAAGGACATTGAGCCTATAATCCATGATCCTAGAGAAGCTAAATAGGAAGGTGTACACCCCCCCCCAAACAAACAAACAAACATGTAGTTATCCTCCTGGATATTGGAAGTATACAAGATTTCCAGGCAAAAATTGAGAGCTTGGGGGTAGGACAGGGGTAAGGGGAGATGGGGAGAGAGAAGTGAGAAGGGGACAATGAGGAGAGCTTGGGGAAATGGGACAATTGGGATGGAGGAGTGGATGTGGGGGCAGGGAAGTATATATCTTAATAAGAGAGCCATTTGAGGGTTGGCAAGAGACTTGACTCTAGAGGGGTTCCCAGATGTCCAAGGAGATGTTCCCAGCTTGTTCTTTGAACAGCTGAGGAGAGGGCGCCTGAACTGGCCCAATCCTATAGCCACTCTGATGAATAACTTGCATATCACCATAGAACCTTCATCTGGCGATGGATGGAGATAGAGACAGAGACCCGCACTGGAGCACTGGAATGAGCTCCCAAGGTCCAAATGAGGAGCAAAAGGAGAGAGAACATGAGCAAGGAAGTCAGGGCCGCGAGGGGTACACCCATCCACTGTGACGGTGGGGCTGATCTGGAGCATGAGATCAAACAGGACTCTCTGAATGTGGCTGACATGGAGGGCTGAGAAGCCAAGGACAATGGCACTGGGTTTTGATTCTACTCCATGTACTGGCTTTGTGGGAACCTAGTCTGTTTGGATCCTCACCTTCCTAGACCTGGATTGGGGGTGGGGGGGACCTTGGACTTCCCACAGGGCAGAGAACCCTGACTGACTGCTCTTTGGACTAGAGAAGGAGGAGGAG